>NC_082391.1:5078645-5248645 GCF_031168955.1 Gadus macrocephalus | reverse complement strand
AGGATGGGCCTTAAAGCGACACGATACAAATCAGACCGTTTGTTGAAAGACGCTGAAGTTGGTTTTGCAGACATAAACAGTATGAGAATAACAAGGGGTATTTCGAACATACAGGCATGTAACCCTATTCTCGTGGTACCCCCAAATGCAATTATTTACCCTAAAGGAGCATGATGTGGGGTCTTTAAACACAGTGTGACGTGTTCCCCCCGCAGGACGGCCGGCTGTACCGGCAGCCCCGTCGGCCCCGGCGGTCCTACCTGGCCGAGAGCACGGGCAGCCTGCCCTCCAGCCCCTACCGCCTGCCGGACGAGGAGGCCTACGAGACCACGCAGGAGTACGCCTCGTCGCGGGAGCCAATCCGCAGCCGGCGCCGGCCCCGCCGCAGCCGCCTCAACGGCCACGCCTCCCTGCGCGCCGCGGGGGCGGGGCTAAGGGACTACAGCTCCCAGAGCTTCAGCCAATCGGATGAGGAGTACGGGGAGGACGAGGAGGACGAGGAGGGGGGAGGAGGAGGAGGAGGAGGAGGGCCACGGCGAGAGCACGCCCTTCCTCAGTATGCAGAACATGAGCGTGGAGCCGCCGCCCCTGGTCCTGGCCCCCATGGGCTACCGTCTGTCGTCGGGCGGGGACACGCGGACTCACCGGGCTCCCAGCCGGGGCCCCGGGCCCCGCAGCAATGGCCAGAGCCGCGGAGGACAGCGCTCAAAGACAGACCACATGCCCCTTTAAGACTGGCCCCCCCCCCACCCCCACCCAGCCCCACACACACCTGCCCTCACCCCCCCATACTACTCTGTCCTCCACCTTACAGACCACCACCGACACAAACACACACACACATATACACACACACACACACACACATACACACCACACACACACACACACACACACACACACACACACACACACACACACAAACACACACACACGCACGCAAACACACACACACACACACAAACACACACACACGCAAACACGCACACAGAAAAACACAAACCACACACACACACACACACACAAACACACACGCAGAACCAGTGGACTAGAGACCTGCACCTAGGAGAAATATTTTTATTTTGTATAACAGACAGATATTCTAAACAAATGAAATATTTATTTTCATTTCAGCAAATTGTCTACTAGCTAACAGCAAAGACTTTTTTTATAAAGAGGGGGGGATATTTATATGTAAAGTTTTTTGATTTACAGCATTATGAGAGATGGAAAAAAAAGAGAATTACGTGCCAATTTTTTCACGAGTTAGATAACTAGAATAATATTGTGGTGCCTTTTGCTGTCTGCTGAAGTCGGAGGTCCCTTTGAGTTTTTTGTAGCCTTTCTTATGAAGACTCCTGGTTTTTATAGAGAACAACCCTCCTACTTTTGTCTCTTTTCCGTTCTGCTTTTCTTTCCTTTTTCTCTTCTCTGATTTGGGATCTTCCTGTCTTTTTGAACTGTGATCTGATCTCCTGTCATCATGCAATATGAATTACTCCTGTGTAAAAGGTGTCTGTTTACATGAGCAAGAACCACGCGGACATAAATCACTGACCACCCCCATGTGTAGGCTAGCCCCCCCCCCCCAGGTGTGTGTGAGCGGATGGGTGGAGGATCCCCCCCCCCCCCCCCCCCGCCCTCTAGGTGTGTGTGAGTGACAGGTGGAGGGTCCGCCCCCACCCCTCCCCCCTCCGAGTGGTGTTTGAGTGACGGGTGGAGGGTGAATGTCTCCAGATGAACACAGATTCGTGGAAGGCGGGGCCTGGGTCTGGGGGGGGGGGGGGGGGGGGGGGGGGATTCGAGTCGCTCACATAGAAGTACAGGCTGCTGCCGTGATGTGGATGGTGTGTGTGTTGGTGTGTGTGTTTATGTTGGTTGTGTGCATGTGTGTGTGTGTGTGTGTGTGTGTGTGTGTGCCTGTATAGCTATTACCAGTCTGTACACCTCATCATACGAATTCCAACAGACCGGATGTCTCTTGCTGGAAGGAGTGGGGGGGGGGGGGGGGGGGGGATTTGTTCGCCGTTCGTCCGCCTTGAAGGGGGAGTGGTCTCTCGTTGACTGACGGGCTGTCTGTACCCGGACCCCCTGGGGGGGGCACCTCCCTCCACGCTGCCAGAAGTTCCATTGCACTGTTAGGACCCCCCTCCCCTTTCCCCTGAGCAGCCATTGGCCAGGGAGCTGCCAGTCCCGCCCCTCTCCACCCCCCCCCCCCCCCCCCCGCCGCCCCAGAAGCCCTTGTAATCCAGCCTGACTCTGGCATCCCGCCGGACTGCCCAGACCGCTCCTTTTCTATGCCAGCAGCTTAGAGCCGCACTGTGTCTCAGGACTCCCAGCCCCACCCAGACGCCCCCCTCCCACCCCCATCACCCAGAGAGAGAGGGAGGGATACCAGAGGGACAAGCAGAGAGCATGAGAGAGAGAAAGAGAGAGAGAGAGCATGAGAGGAGAGAAAGGGGGAGAGAGAGAGAGAGAGAGATAGAGAGAGAGAGAGAGAGAGAGAGAGAGAGAGAGAGAGAGAGAGAGAGAGAGAGAGAGAGAGAGAGAGAGAGAGAGAGAGAGAGAGAGAGAGAGAGAGAGAGAGAGAGGGAGATCTCAGCCCACATGGCGTCCCGGGTTCGGACCCGCGTCCAGGCTCTGTGTCCCCCCCCCGTCTCCCTCCATGTCCAGCCTCTAGCCTGTCGACGGGGGTCATGCGCGGGACAATGATTGTCGGTGCGTGGGAAAACTCTTGAACATATTCCGACCTAGACTTTTCTTTCTGTAAAATACATATGTATGTGTGTTTCTGTGTGTGTGTGTGTGCGTGTGTGTGTGTGCATTTGTGTGCATTTGTGCCTATGTGTGTGTGTGTACAGTTGAGAATGTCGTATCGTGGATTACCAAATGACGACGGTTAATGCTTACCATGATGATGACGATGATAATGATGAGGATGATGAGGCTGATGATGATGATGATGATGATGATGATGAGGAGGAGGAGGAGGAGGAGGAGGATGACGATGCTAATGATGCTAATGAGGACGATGAAGCAGCGGAGCTGAGAGTAATGACCGTGTTTCCACACGGGGTGTCGGCCCGCCGTGATGGCGCCCCCAAGAGGCTCCCAGGAGTGCGGTTGTGTCCGGTTAACATCCTCCTCTGTTCTTCTTCTTCCTTTCCTCCGTTACTCTGTGCAGCTCACAGCCAAACGACGGTACGCGACGATACTGATACTGCATCCCGTTCTTTAGTTTGCATTCCTAAACATGTGACGATTGGTCACACTTTGCTTGATCATATTGACTATATGTTCTGTTACCTGTCAGTCTCTGCCCCCCCCCCCCCCCCCCCCCCCTCGGCTTCCTCGCCTTCCTTTCTCCTCCCCCCTGCCTCCTCCCCCCTCATTCGCCTCCTCCTCCCTCACTTCCAACCTTAAAGCAACTAGCATGGAACAAAAAAGTAGCTCCAACGTACGCGGCGGCGCTGGCTCCGTACGGTGCGGTCGTAGACGTATCATGTAAACTAAAAAAAGAAGAAAGGAGAACACGGCAGTGAGAATGGGACACGACCCAGACACGTCCCCCTCCGTAGATAGACGGGAGAGCCCCCCCCCCCCCCCACCCCCATTCCGAAGCTATACGACGGATTTAGGTCAACAGAACAGCATCCAAGCTAGAAGACGATATATACTGTGTCAGGATATTGTGTCAGGTACAATACGTGGCCCTATATTATCCATTTCAGTGGATAGGTTTTCTTTTGTGGTTGATTTTGCTTCATTTTAATAAAAATGTCACAAGGCAATGCATGGATCACGCTTACGGATAGATAGTATCTTAAAAACGACGACAGGCTCCTCTTACAGATGAAGAGGAGATGTCCCACTCAGTAGAAATAAAAATAAAGACCTTTTTTCGTTATGGTTATTATTATCCCTATAATTCTTATAATTACTATCATTATGCTTTTGTTTCATGGCCCGACGGTCTGGCTAGTATGTCTTAATATCACTGTAAACAATCTGGGATTTGCAACCGTGAAATTAATGCAAGTGAGGGTAGTGTGCTTCTAGAGCTAGTTGAATTGTAACCTCAGTCCTCCTACTTCTCTTTTTCGCTATTTCCTGACCCCCCCCCCACCCCAACCCCACACCCCCATTCACGTCCCTCCGACCCCATTCACACCAACACAAGCCCATCTCCTATTCCAGACGCACACATACGGAACAAAAACACACACACTTGACGCTACACTTGATATTTGCCAACTAACCAAATACACACACACGCACAGTCGGATACCCAGTCTACACATACAAAACCATTAGCTCTTCCATGTTTGTGTTTGTCAAGCAGTTTGCCATGACTTTTCCACCTACTGACTCCCTTATCCCCATCCTGGACCCCCCCCCATCCCAGCCTACCCCCCATTTTACCCCTGCATGTCCTAGTGGTACTGGTAGTTGGGTGCATGGAAAAAGCAGCAAGCAAATTGTTTTTCCCACTCGGTGAAAAAAAGTGTCTTCATTTTAACATTCAGCAATAAATCCCCTTATTTCATGTCCATTATTCTTGGAATATGCTAGAAGATTTTTGCAAGTTTTATCAAAAACATACTACTTGTAAAAAGAGGAAAACTCCAAAAACCACCCATTCATACAAATAAATCTTTATTCCTACCATTTTGAAGCCGTCCTGTCATTTGTATAACTTCTATATTCACTTTGATTGGTCTAATCAATCGATTAAAGAGGCTGCAGGTAAGATTTAAGTTCTATAATTTGAATGTCAAAATTGCCAAAGCCATCCATCAGGTATGCACTGTGAGAATATCAGATCTGTTTCAAATTGACTTTCCCTGCGTCTGTATGAGCCAATTTAGATGTTGGACCTGGCAGGGTGCCTCTTACCTGATGAGGTGTTGCTTGACTTCCCAATGGCTTCGGCCAGAGTGAAAAGAGCACCAACCTCATCCTGATGGCTGGAGATTTCGGTGACCACACTTGGAAATCAATTTGTAGCAAGCGAAGGCTGAACTCATGGTCACTATGAAATGCCAACTGGAATATAACAATTAGACAAGGCTTCTGTTAAATGATTACTTCACTAGACTATATCTGTGTGTTCAACCTGATGAACCAGCAAATCACCCTAAAATGGTCAGATTTCCAAGATTTCCAGGTCCCTCTTAAAACACGACGTGTTACATTTCATGACAGACGACATCATCTAGCTCGTCCCCAGATGAGTCCTCCAGCAGCTGGCTTGTTCGCCAGTGTTTTCCGCTCCTACATCTTTCGGCAGGACGTCTACGTACGTTGGTGTCGGATTCCGGGGTCTCTGGCAACGACCGGCCAGTCTCCTTCTCCTGACCGCTTCCTTGTGAGGAGAAGGAGACCCTGGTACCCTGGGAGCCCCCCCATGCAGATGCTTGTCAGCAACATGCTCGTTCTGGTCGATGATTAGTACTGTACACAGCATTCAGGTGTAGCCCCCATCCAGAGACTTTTGTAGGGTGGGCTACAGGGTCCGGCCTTCACAGCCATATAGGAGAACGGACTCCACGGTCGTGTAGAAGAAGCTTAGCTTGATGTTTCGGGGGAGGTTGGAGTTCCATACACTGGCCATGGCCTTAAGGGTCCGCCATGCGATCCGCCTTCCTCACTTTAAGGTCTTGCTCTGATGAGTGAACCCATGAGCACAGGTATTTGAAGGCATTGACTTCCTTCAGAGCTATACTCCCCATCTGCCAATGGAGGTTGATGACCCGGGAGGATGTTGTAGATGATAAACTCGGATTTCTTGGCATTTAGCCTAAGTCCAACCATGGCCCACTCTGTCTCCACTCTGATCAAAAGCTCCTGTGACTCATATATCAGGTTGATGTCCTCTGCATAGCCCTGGTCTGTAAGGACTGCAGCAGGGAATGGCCTAGACCTATGTGGTGTAAGAGTGAAGCCAAGTTCCTGCTCTCTTCCCCTAATGGCTTGCCTCGGTGAGATGTCAAGACTATAATGAAGAGGAAGGAGGCGAAGGGGGTCTCCTTGCAACAGCCCTGCAAGGATTTCAAACTCCTCACTGTCGCCATCTGGGGTTCTCACATTACAAAGTCAGTTTACTTCTTCTTAAAGGGTTCATGGAGGCATTGTTCTGCAACTAAACTGTTATTCGGCATAATCAGGTCATTCCTCCTGAAAGGCAAATCCAGATTATGGGTCTCTCATTTTGGGTTACATTACCATTTGCACTTTCCAGGAACTTCCTGTCTTCAATCGACATCTCCAGCTTGTCCTCAGATGCCATCTCACAGAAGACTTGTTTGTATTGACTGCTCCATCTTGGCAATTGATATGCAGTTGTGTCTGCGCCATCATGGCATCCAAGAGGTCCATTGACATTCCACCCCTGAAGTGTCAGTTTTTCTTGACTGTTAAACCTCCCTTGGTTCCATGACTTTTAGGGCATTGGTTCCAATCAGTATCTCCACTTCGGGGATTTATGACAGGGATGCTGTTTTCAGGTATGGCCATTTGGAAAAATCTTCCTGTCTGATGTTGTTATCTTTTGTCACTCTGTGTACAGTTTAGGTAGAGCTATCCAATCCAGACACCTCAAGACCTGTGACAAGGTAAGATTGTACATGATTCTCTTAGTTCATAGTATGCAAAATAATGTCATCAATCGCTCTTGGCGATAGACAGTGGCGTATCCAGGACATTTTTACTGGGGTGGCCAAGATGGGACACAAAGCTAGCGAAGTTTAATACATACACGTACGCAGCCAACTGCGGTTCGAATCCCGGTCCTTTGCTGCATGTCACATCCCCTCTCTCTCCCATGATTTCCTGTCTCATAACTGTAAAATTAAGGTGTCTATGCTGGTAAAAAAAAAATTTAAGTCATTTTTTAAATTCCATTTCCACCTATCACAGTCCTCAAGTATATCTGGTTATTTTAACATGTCTATTTTTAATCAGTAATTATGTTCAGAATAGGGTACACATTTTCTAAGAGCCATTTCCTTATAGTGGATTAAAGTCCTCATCTCTTCACAAGTTAAATTAGAGTAGCAAAATTCAACTGCTCCTAACTCATCCTATATAATAACATTAATCATCTCATCATCTGTGTCACCTGTATCGTTACCTGTGTTTGCTTTACTAATTGAGGCGCCATCTTGTGGTTACATAAAACACAGCAATCCAGGCAACAGAACAAACTAAAATGCTTTAAGATAGACCTTATTAAAAAGTGTGTCTGTAAGCAAAGGATAAATAAAGCTTGTAAGGAAAAAAACAGAAATATTTGTTGTTCTTTACATGCTTAGTTTATGTTATTATTTAGCTTAGATATAATTTGTTGGAGATACTGGAATTCGATTTTTTTGGTTTGTTCTTTGCTTTGGTGTGTTTTTATTTAACCATAAGATGGCACCTAAATTAGTAAAGCAAACATAGGTAACAATACAGGTGACACAGATGATGGCCTGATGACTGAATAATGTTATTCTATAGGATGCCTTGTGATGTATGAAAATGTGCAAAAAGTGGGTTTTCAACCCAGACAGTATTCATGTCCAGGGCCCTGATGAAGGTATAAACGTTGGCTTTGATTCAGCATAAATTATGAAGTTTATTTAAATCAAACAGTTAAGCCTTAGAATCACAAATTAACTTGATAAATATACATAAACAATTGTAACATAAACCAAACAAATCTTAACTCCAAAGTATATACTATAAAGTAATGTTATGTAAACCTTCAAACTCTCATGAACAATAGAGGATTCTAATAATAGCAACAAAGTGCAATAGAGGTAGCTAGTTCTTGCTTTTGCTCATTCTCCTGCTACAAAATGCTTTCACATAGGCCATAAGACCACAAGACAAGACTTAAAGTCCAATGCAATGCCACCAGACCAAATATAACTTGGAACCCCTTAAATAACAGCTTTGACTCCATTAAAATGTCAAAAAGAAAGGAGGTGTCAACAATGTGCCTAATTATGTCTATTTATAGGATCTACAAAGGTTTATTTTTACATAACTACCACTCTTACAACGCACTTTTAATAACACAATTAACACATATTGCATCTCAAGCATTTGTGGCATTTGAATGCAACAAATAAGTCACAGCTTGTTCTTGTGTTATAGCTACTTAAATCTAGACTCTCACACTATGTTTCACACACAGGTTGGGCCTAAAAAAATTTTTGGTTTGGTTCCGGTTTCCGACCGACCCTGTCAATTTATGTGTGACCCAAATTATTTTATGAGCTTTAAAAAAAATTAAGAAAATTCTTTTTATTTTTTCTTTTTGTATGCAAACTATAATCACGTTTTGGTCAACACAGTCTCACTCCGAGAACGTCAAATACCGACTGTTGGCAAAGGCCCTTTATGGCGCATTTCCACTGCAGGGTGCGGAACGGATCGGATCGCAAAGGTGCGGGTCGGATCGCGTTTCCACCGCCAAAAGTGGGCGTGACCCGGACTTTGCCGTACCCGTTCCGACCCCATTCTAGGGACTCCTCCGTTGCGGTACCCAAAACGAGACCAGACGCCTGAAAGGGTACCCTGGAATTCTAGCTACACCCCCCCTCCGTTGATTGGTCGACAGAATCGTCACTTCCGGGTGACGCGGGGATAAAAACAAACAAACAGTAGCCTCAAGGTATTATTCTTTACAATTAACATGTCGCGTAAAAAGCTTGCTTGGGCGAACAAGGAGGTGGAGACGTTCGTCTGCATTCTTGCGGAGGAAGACGTTGTTTACGATGTTTACGTAGCTGCCGCGGCGATTGACATCCGGCCTACCACCAAGGGTACTGTCGGCAGTGGAAACGCGACCTCGGAACTGAGCTGGGCTATACTGCCCCCTCCCTACCGCACCTTTGCGATCCGATCTGTTCCGCACCCTGCAGTGCGTCGGTGACTGACGGGAAAGGTACCCTTTTTATTCGCTCGGTGACGGTAAAGGTACCCTTCGGCGTCTTCTGCATACGGAATGGGGGGTGCCTCACTACGTCTCTAATAGACGCTGTGAGCATCTTTCCTATTGGATAGTTTTTAGGATATTCTTCTGTGAAAATGGCGGACATACTTTTTATCCTGGGTGGAAAATATGATATTTTAGCATAGTTAAACCATTAAAAGTGTTTATGTAAACATTTTTAGCGAGAAATGTGCATTTTACTTTCATAATCGTCGTTCGGCGAATGTGAAGGATGTTTGGTTTGATAGATATGACGAAGAATATTTCATCGGGCGATAATGGCCGGCGTACAGGCATCCCGGGCTCACGGAAATAGGTGACATTGTCACGTTATTTAATCTATTGAAACGTGATCAGGTACACGTATTTCTAAATGTTCGTGTCAAAAAGCACAATTTTCAAACTCATGCATATCAATTGGAAGTATTTGTCGTGATTTGTCACTAAGCACGACTTCCATCTAAGGTTCTGTCCGGGAGCTTTCTCCCTATTGTCCCTTAAGGAGCTCCGTACAGAACATTTATTGTTAAAAATTGTCTGTGATAACTAAGAATATGACAGCTTTTCCAGTCTCACCAATATGCGCACAGATCGCACGGTTTGACACTTTCAAGATGCGTGCAGTAGCCTACATAGGCCTACGCCCAATGACCATTTCGTGTGCATACGATACGCAAAACCCAGCATTAACTACTGTGGAGGGCGGATACGTCCATTTCGCGTGCATATGTGCATATGATACGAAAAACCCAGCATTAACTGAATGGGAGATGCAATATTTTAGGACATATTCACCATTTAACGTGTTTCTAATGACATTTCTAGCGAGAAATGTACTTTTCCCTTGAATAATCCTCAGTCAGTGAATGTGTATGATCTTTATTAATCTTTATTATCTGAATGGGAAATGCAGCTCACGTGTTTCCTGCTTTTGTGTTATTAAACCGTTACTTTATGTAACTTTTAATGATATCATCTTGTTAGAAACACGTACGTTTTCGTGAACACTGGATTACGTCGCATTTCAACATAAAATAGCGTGTTATACACACACACACACACACACACACACACACACACACACACACACACACACACACACACACACACACACACACACACACACACACACACACACACACACACACACTGCATTTCGCTGCCAAATAAATAGGCAGAATAAAGAATAAATTAATTCATTATCATTCAACTTCAACATGCGTTATTACAGTATAGTGGTGGAGGGATGACGTGTGTTGGCCAACCCGGAAGTGAGCGTCGCCCTGGGTTCCCTTGACAAAAAGCCAACGGGTTTTTCCATTTGATTTTGGATTATTGCAGAAAAATTAGCATCTTTGAAGCACCTCCTCAAAAACTGAAAATAAATAAAAATAACTGTGCTCCAAAGAAAGAAATGTAAACCAATGCATTCCGAATGGGAGTGTTTCTCCGATTTTTCCATGCTACACAGAACGAAATGTAAACCCATGCAAATAAAGACTTCATGGTCATAATCATTTAAATATCATTAATCTCCTGAGGGTGGTATTCAATTTTTTTCAACGGGGCTGAATCCAGTCACTTGACCGTCATGGTTGCTATGGTGGTTGCTATCCACCAGCCCCTCTAATCCTTACATGGCTCTAAAAACCACGCGGAAAATGAGCTGCCGTAAATTGTGTTGTTTTTGTCGTAAACTAGTGTCCGATGGTTAAAAAATAGACGGATATTCCAAGGTATCCTTAAAAGGCAGCTTGGATGTTTTTATTTTCTGCAGTTTAGACTTCTTCTATAACCTATTTTTGAAAGCAAAACACCAAGCTCATTGATTTAACGAGGCAGGGTTATTTGAAACAATTTATTGAATAAATATTTATGAGAGGTCATTCCTTCTCCTGAGTTTTCTTCCTATTTATGTCTAGTGTACAACCCTACTGTCCACAAGCATCACCCCCCCCTCCCCATATGGATTTGGAGAATTGTTGCCACGTCCCAGTGGTGGAGGTATCATATATATGAAAGAGGGCATTCAATTATACTACAATGATCAATTAGGAGGCCGAAGCCCTAAAGGAAGTGATGCAATAGGTGACTGGGTCGACGACATTTAAGTAAGCTTTACTTTGAGGTCTCTTATATATCAAAGGGGGTCTCATAGGATGCATACGCTTCAACCTGTGGCTCCGGCCCTACAGGAAATGACTCAGCAAGTGCTCCATCTCGTTGCACCTGCACCCAGCGGCTCGCTTGCAAGATTTTGGCCTGAAGTTATTCCCAGACCTACACCGTAGCCATCCAACCTGCATATCTGAGAATCAGGCCTCTCTTTAATAATGACAAAATGTATGAGAGAAATACACATTAACTTTTGACTCATAAGCGGCGTGGTGCCGGCTCCTTTTGACCTTTTGACCCCAGACTTCTGGGGGAATAGCTGAATCAATTCATTAGTCAATCAAAAGCATGTAAATATCTTTCCGGTGGCGTAAGAGGGAGAACAAGGTGTCCTTCAACATCTACGCTTCCAGGCGATTGCAACGGTGCCACACATGAGCATATTCGAACATGTTTAATGGTAGTAATTAGCTGTCGAAATTGGAGGCCTTAATCAATAATGAGCAGCTATTGATTTGCTTCCCGATAGAAATTTGTGACAAATGACATGTTATTTAGCCTCTACACGTTGAGTTGAGTCCAATGACACCAAGCATGACACTCTAGAAAATGGTAACATGTATTTTACATGGTACACCTAGGTCTAGGACATGATCTCGGTGTAGCAAGAGGGCAAGCTTGATCTCATTGGACTCAGCTTAACGTGTAGATGCTAAATAACATGTAATTTGTCAAAAATCTCCATCGGGAAGCAAATCTATAGCTGGTCATTATTGATAAAGGCCTCCAAAATCGACAGCTAATTACTACCCCGAAACATATTCAAATATGATCATGTGTGGCACTGTTGCAATCGCCTCGAAACGTAGATGTCGAAGGACACCTTGTTTGCCCCGTTACGTAACCGGGAAGATATTTTCATACTTCTAATGAATTGATTCATATTTTAAGGTTCTCGGAGTGAGACTTTAAGTGGCTGCAGCAGAAGTGTTGAGACGAAAGATGATATCAAGACATTTATAGAATATTCCCATTCACATTATGATTCTTCGTCATAACATCCGACCAAACATCCTTTACAGTCACCAAGCGAGGATTATGAAAGTCCAGGCCCCCCCTTCCGGCACTCGGGGTCCGACTGGGCCAAGTTTAGGGGAGGAAGGGCCCCCCATTCCGGCCCTCGGGGTCCGACCGGGCCAAGTTTCGGTGCGGGGGTCCCAGTTAGGCCTTAGAATAAGGTATTCAAATTTCAGGGCGGTAGGACCTTCCTATCTCAAAAACTGTTTTTCCACCACATTCTGAACCATTAGGTCTTGCAGGTAACACTTCTGAGGGGCTTTGTCCAAATGACAGTCCATTTGGGAAAACTTTTTTTCTCTAAGGACTAGAACTCCAAATCTCGGATATGTCGTTCTCGGGGCCCCGGGAAATGTGTGTAAACATTTTAGCATCCCTAGCTATCTCGAAAAGGCCGGAAAAGGGGCGTGACCTCCCACAGTACGGTAAATGTACATAAGACAGAGGTTAGTTTCTAGTCCCCATTTTTTGTGGGATGGAGGTGTACATTTGTGGCTTAATGTGTGTAGTCACAGCTGGCCTTTGGCCACGTTTTTGAAGTCTGGGGTCAAAAGGTCAAAAGGAGCCGGCACCACGCCGCTTATGAGTCAAAAGTTAATGTGTATTTCTCTCATACATTTTGTCATTATTAAAGAGAGGCCTGATTCTCAGATATGCAGGTTGGATGGCTACGGTGTAGGTCTGGGAATAACTTCAGGCCAAAATCTTGCAAGCGAGCCGCTGGGTGCAGGTGCAACGAGATGGAGCACTTGCTGAGTCATTTCCTGTAGGGCCGGAGCCACAGGTTGAAGCGTATGCGTCCTATGAGACCCCCTTTGATATATAAGAGACCTCAAAGTAAAGCTTACTTAAATGTCGTCGACCCAGTCACCTATTGCATCACTTCCTTTAGGGCTTCGGCCTCCTAATTGATCATTGTAGTATAATTGAATGCCCTCTTTCATATATATGATACCTCCACCACTGGGACGTGGCAACAATTCTCCAAATCCATATGGGGAGGGGGGGGGTGATGCTTGTGGACAGTAGGGTTGTACACTAGACATAAATAGGAAGAAAACTCAGGAGAAGGAATGACCTCTCATAAATATTTATTTAATAAATTGTTTCAAATAACCCTGCCTCGTTAAATCAATGAGCTTGGTGTTTTGCTTTCAAAAATAGGTTATAGAAGAAGTCTAAACTGCAGAAAATAAAAACATCCAAGCTGCCTTTTAAGGATACCTTGGAATATCCGTCTATTTTTTAACCATCGGACACTAGTTTACGACAAAAACAACACAATTTACGGCAGCTCATTTTCCGCGTGGTTTTTAGAGCCATGTAAGGATTAGAGGGGCTGGTGGATAGCAACCACCATAGCAACCATGACGGTCAAGTGACTGGATTCAGCCCCGTTGAAAAAAATAGAATACCACCCTCAGGAGATTAATGATATTTAAATGATTATGACCATGAAGTCTTTATTTGCATGGGTTTACATTTCGTTCTGTGTAGCATGGAAAAATCGGAGAAACACTCCCATTCTGAATGCATTGGTTTACATTTCTTTCTTTGGAGCACAGTTATTTTTATTTATTTTCAGTTTTTGAGGAGGTGCTTCAAAGATGCTAATTTTTCTGCAATAATCCAAAATCAAATGGAAAAACCCGTTGGCTTTTTGTCAAGGGAACCCAGGGCGACGCTCACTTCCGGGTTGGCCAACACACGTCATCCCTCCACCACTATACTGTAATAACGCATGTTGAAGTTGAATGATAATGAATTAATTTATTCTTTATTCTGCCTATTTATTTGGCAGCGAAATGCAGTGTGTGTGTGTGTGTGTGTGTGTGTGTGTGTGTGTGTGTGTGTGTGTGTGTGTATAACACGCTATTTTATGTTGAAATGCGACGTAATCCAGTGTTCACGAAAACGTACGTGTTTCTAACAAGATGATATCATTAAAAGTTACATAAAGTAACGGTTTAATAACACAAAAGCAGGAAACACGTGAGCTGCATTTCCCATTCAGATAATAAAGATTAATAAAGATCATACACATTCACTGACTGAGGATTATTCAAGGGAAAAGTACATTTCTCGCTAGAAATGTCATTAGAAACACGTTAAATGGTGAATATGTTCTAAAATATTGCATCTCCCATTCAGTTAATGCTGGGTTTTTCGTATCATATGCACATATGCACGCGAAATGGACGTATCCGCCCTCCACAGTAGTTAATGCTGGGTTTTGCGTATCGTATGCACACGAAATGGTCATTGGGCGTAGGCCTATGTAGGCTACTGCACGCATCTTGAAAGTGTCAAACCGTGCGATCTGTGCGCATATTGGTGAGACTGGAAAAGCTGTCATATTCTTAGTTATCACAGACCATTTTTAACAATAAATGTTCTGTACGGAGCTCCTTAAGGGACAATAGGGAGAAAGCTCCCGGACAGAACCTTAGATGGAAGTCGTGCTTAGTGACAAATCACGACAAATACTTCCAATTGATATGCATGAGTTTGAAAATTGTGCTTTTTGACACGAACATTTAGAAATACGTGTACCTGATCACGTTTCAATAGATTAAATAACGTGACAATGTCACCTATTTTCGTGAGCCCGGGATGCCTGTACGCCGGCCATTATCGCCCGATGAAATATTCTTCGTCATATCTATCAAACCAAACATCCTTCACATTCGCCGAACGACGATTATGAAAGTAAAATGCACATTTCTCGCTAAAAATGTTTACATAAACACTTTTAATGGTTTAACTATGCTAAAATATCATATTTTCCACCCAGGATAAAAAGTATGTCCGCCATTTTCACAGAAGAATATCCTAAAAACTATCCAATAGGAAAGATGCTCACAGCGTCTATTAGAGACGTAGTGAGGCACCCCCCATTCCGTATGCAGAAGACGCCGAAGGGTACCTTTACCGTCACCGAGCGAATAAAAAGGGTACCTTTCCCGTCAGTCACCGACGCTACAGGGCCTTTGCCAACAGTCGGTATTTGACGTTCTCGGAGTGAGACTGTGTTGGTTTTGGTGCAGCACCTCTTCATTCTGTACAAGGATGAGCGAATTTTCTCGTTTTTAAATGAAAACAACCTACCTATCATTCGCTGCCGCTGGAAAAAATAAAATAAAAAAATAAAATAAATTCCCTACCTTGACCTCAACTGACAACCAACAGGAACCAAACTTTTTTTTTTTTTAGGCCTTGGCCAAAAATATAACATTAGCTCTATTGAACACACACATCTGCAAAAAAACACGATCAGTCTTCAGTCCAGAAAACATCTTTTCATATTTCATGGCGGTATCCAAAACACTAACGTTACATGCTTAACTTGGTTTGCAGGCTGCTAAGCTAGCTAGGTGCAGTGTAGTTCGTCTTTTAGCTGCTACTTAGTGCTGGATAAAGTTTTCCTACAAATTCAGAGGGAACTACGATATAACTAAACATTAAATTACCATACCTCTCAACGACAGATTTCAGCGTCTTTATCGTTTTTATATTGTTCACTTTGTCACTGTGACCGTCGTCGTCCTCCTGTTTCACGGACCAGCAGCATGTGCAGCGCGCTCATCTCATGGGTCACCTGACCTGCATAGCTAAATGTCCGCCGAGCAGAAATCAGCTCTCACAGCCTCAGTACGACCATTACTGTGTTAGTTAAAAATGTAAAACTGACCCTAAATCAGTTGATCAGCTGTCATCATTGATTGACAGCATTTCTCTTATTTCTTGTGTTGACGAACTTGACCAACTACCTATCAGATCTGGGGTGGCCACTGGAGTGGCCAATGAGCTTTCAGGGGTGGCCCTGGCCACCCCCCAGAATCGCCACTGGCGAGAGATGGTCCTACCAACCACAGGACTATCTCTTTGTACTCCAATCCAGTTCCATTTTCTTCCATCATGTCATTGAGGTAGTCACTCCTACCGTCAACATGCATCAGGACTTCCTTCAGCGGTGCTCAGGACTGAAATCCTGGTTGATGTTTCTGCCGGTGATGTGAGGGTCCACCATCTCCTTCTTTGTCCTCAGATCCTCCCTTTGAAGGTTCAACTGCTCCTCTTGTTGCTCAAGACCATGCCTTTGGCTGAGCACCGCAGCCTTCGCCATTAGGGCTGCTCTCTCAGCCTCAGCCTGGACTTGTGCACTTCTTCTTAGGGCTTACTCCTAACTGACTTGTGGATCGAGACTGCAGGGGCCCCACAGTTGAGTTTATCATCAAAATTACGATTCAGATCAGGGTTAGGTAGGGTTTGGTTAATTTTTTAGTCAAAGATGGTTGTCCAATTAAGAAGAGACAAAGAAACACACAGACACATAAATCATGTCCCATCTGGGTTGGAACCACGACTTTGTATCATTCGGTCAACAATGGTTGCCATAGTTTCTGAGCTCCTTTAAACAGTTCGCTTTGACTTAATTTAGTGTCATCTTCCATTAGTCCTTTGAGGATATTCATGTGCAACATGAGCTGAACCGGTATTTCTTCAGGTTTAGCATGTTTCAAATACTTCCTCCATCATACTGCCTCTGTTCATTGAGTCCCCTTCTCAATGAACAGAGGCAGAAGGATGGAGGAAGTAGTTGAAATATGCCAAACCTGGAGAAATCAAAGGAGCCAGACTCCATAGGCATTTCAGGCAACATCCCTTCGGTCATTTACCAAAAATATGCTGTACGCCAAGTTAATTCCTATGCTTCAGTTTGTTTGTGTGCCAATGTCCGTCTTCGCTTTAAAAAGAATGTCTTGTCCATTACACTCATCTGTTAATCCATAAATGATTAGCTGCTCGTGTCCATTATTGAGTAGCAATAGCAAGATTATGCCCCGTTTACCACTCTCCTTTGGTTCTTTGTTCCAAATGGCCAACTTTTTACCATTGTAGAGACCTTTTTGCCACTTCTTATTGTGGCGAGCCGCACATGATTAACCAGAAGGGAGCCAAGGTTTAAGGAGTTTGCAACTCTCGTCCCCCAAACACCACACAACCCCGAGGGTTGCCTTTATTCAACACACATGACAATCAAATAACAGACAAACTAGCCTACAAGCATGAATGCCTCGGTGACGGTGTACCTCCAGCTCACTTTAAAATCCACCCCATCCACCAAACTCGTGATCCCCGGGTGAACCAGACCCAGGAGGCCGCCACAAGCCCATCCGTGGAATGTCGGACCGGTCCAAGAATCCCTGCAGCTACCCGGAATACTGCGACCACAGCCGTGATCACAACATAATGGCGGCAATATATATACTGACGGAAAAAGGAAATGAAGGATGTCCAAAAAAGGTTTAACGTTGAACTCAAATAGATTATATTCCATGTTTCCCAAGTTGCACAGGAGCATAAAACCAAACGTAAAGAGATATCTGCCTCCGATTTATCGGCCAATAATGCGTTGATCTCACATCCTTCTGCTCCTACAGTGATAATGGCTTCCTAGATATGATTAATGCTAAAGCACACAGGTATGTGGGTGTGGGTGTGTTTGCTAGCTGGTTTAAGCAGCCTCACCTGGTAGTCTAATTTAATTCTGGTGCTGGGTGGGTATGCACACCTGTTTCACTGTTAACCGACCGTCTCCACAAACACTCGAGAGATCTCATGCATGGCAGTGGAGAACCCCTCTATGTTAATTTCCTGCAAAACTTGCTCCACTGCCATGCAGGAGATCAGTTTAACTTGATTAACTTGTGGAAGGGGAGGAGTGCATAACATATTGAAACACTATGAATAACTATCACTATGCCAATCATGCCGTAACTACCTCGAGGCAGTTCCCGACATGAGTCCAGGGTGATATCTGGTTGGAATCAAAATGGTAATTGGAATGAAAATACACTTGCATTCTCTTGGTAGAGAGCTAATGGTCTCTCTTACTCATCAGCTGGCGATCACCTTCGAGTTTCTCTCTCTCTGTATTCTCCAATTGGTCTGTTGCTTGTCAAGAGATACACTTCGTTTTCAGAAGTATAAGAATCACATCACCTAACAGATGTAAGCAGAGGATATCCATTGGGGAGTTTGAGTTCACAATTCTTGCATTATTTTCAGAGCATGAAAGAGCATGACCTCCCCCTTTACATGGATGTGGAAAAGAGCCAAAGCTTTGCCAAAGTTTATAAAAAAAACTAGAGCTGTCAAGCGATTAAAATATTTAATCGTGATTAATCGCATTAATGTCATAGTTAACTCACGATTAATCGCGATTAATCGCAAATTCTTTTTCTATGCTAAATATCCCTTGATTTTTTTGTCCCATAATTCTTCTCATTTTAATTCTCTTATCAACATGGTGAAGTGCATCGGCTTGTCTTGTGCAAATGATTTTTTATTGATAACAACATTGGCATATACTGATCAAAACAGGACGATACAAAAAAAGAGCCTATAGTGCAATTAAACGACTGCTTTGAACAAATGTCATTTGAACATAGCAGTCAGGCTACTGCTTCTTTGTTTTGAGCCAAAGAATTATTTTTTTTTTTTTTTTCAAGAGAACGACTATGGAAGGTTCTGGTGTGATTACTAAATGGGTGTGGCTGTTGTGACCTTATTAGGTATGGAAAGAGTATCTGTAGATCCCTATTGTTTTGTAAGCATATTAAATATGTGTCCCTATAGCTCAGCCCCTGCTGGTTAATAGTCCCATATTTGTCCACATGGATCCCGCTGAGACGTTCTGAAAGGTTGGGTTCCAATTGGCCCTTTATCATTCACTGTCAGGGTCCAACATTCAGCCCTGCTGCCCTGATGGACGAAAATGTCTGACACTTTGTAAACAGGCCTAATTTAGCATCCTGAACATTGGACCCATAACGTCAGTCTGGACGTCATGATCTGACTTTTTGTTGTTTAGTGATCGTTCTCCCCCTGTCCACTAGATGGCCTCAGACTTCTACAATCACTTCATTCCCCTCACCTGCGCGTCCTTGTCAACTCTACCACCTCTGCTGCACCTCAGTCCCACATCAGTCTCTCCCAAATTGATACATTTTCACTTCCTTTGTTCCCTTGTTGGTTCGTTGTTTTTGCGGTTCCCCAGATTGTAGTGTTTTTTCGTTCGTGGATCAGAGACTTCACAATTACTTAATAAGGACCTTCTGTTATGTTCCTCTTTGGTCCAGCAGGAACAAAGAGGGGTAGGATCCAAAAGAGGTCCGGGATTTGGGAAACGTGACACTGGATTGTTTTTTTCTGTACAGTGA
Source organism: Gadus macrocephalus (assembly GCF_031168955.1). Lineage (NCBI taxonomy): Eukaryota > Metazoa > Chordata > Actinopteri > Gadiformes > Gadidae > Gadus > Gadus macrocephalus. The sequence continues at coordinate 5,229,244 of NC_082391.1, read as the reverse complement.
ACATTAAAAAAGTAAATGCAAATCACTTGATATGCTACATATTGTAGCGGTGACCAAGAAGTACACGGACTCAGGTTTTAACTCAACTGTAGCTCTGCGTCCCATACACCGCACGACTGCAGGCTACTTTTATTCCACACACAAATGCATGAGAAAACAGCACACCCACCAACATGACATAGTTTTTAATGTTGGTGGCAACGATAAACACACATGTTAGCATTGAACAAACAACTAAATAACCAACCGAACTCATTAACCCCACTTAACCTATTAACAAACAAGGACTTCAAAAAACCCATTCATCAACTGAAAACACTTAACTCCCAGGATCCCCTACGCGACCCCGAAGTGGTCGCCACACAGTTCCCACCTGAGGGGTCAGTCGTCCCCGACGACCCCATCACCCGACACATAGTCCTTCAAGTGTCCAGGGACCCGGCGCCGCCGGATAGGCAGCTGAACCCCTCCATGAGCGACAACCGCAGGGCCAAGGCCCAGTCCGGGGTGTCGGCAGGGGCAAGGGAGCCGCCCGGGGAACCACGAGGAGGTCCGCCAGCCACAACCGGGGCGAGGGGGCGGTACTGAATTAATTAATTAATCGTCACCCGTGCATGCAGATGGAACGGGCTGTTACCCTCTTCTGCAAACCCCTCGTTCAGCCCCACCTTATTCCGTGTCTGTACCACCACATCAGTGTCTGGATGAGATTACCTCATCTGGTTCCGTTTTTTTAATCCAGTTTAAATGGATTCCATAGCGCTCTATGGTGGTTCAATAGAGCGATCGGGAGGGAGGAGTCCATAGCATAAGTGCTATGGACTCAACAGCTTGACTATCCCTAAGCTAATAAAGACTTAAGAACGACCTCGTGATCACGGTTCCCCACATGAGTGACAGGGGACATCTGGTTGGAATCAAACTCGATCGGAAACTTTTTTCTGAAACACAAGGATTGTTTCACCAATCACATTCTCTTGGTGGAGAGGAGAGCTAATGGTCTCCCTTGCTCAGCTGGTGATCACCTTTGAGTTTCTCTCACTTTTTTCCAAAGAGTGGGCGTGGTCCGATCACGTAGGCCTACCGGTCACCAAGGTGCTTAATACCATGTTGCTTGTCCCAGAAGCCAATTCTCTGTCTGCTTCGAGCCGTGGACACCGAAACCCCCCTCGCATTGGAACGCAGCTCAAACCTGGACACGGATTTACCTGGGGAGCTTTGTTTTAATCTTTTAATAACTATTCGATTTTTTTGACTTTTTCTATGTTTGGAAGCATTTCTTATAGCACAGCCATTTGGTCTGTGGCTTGTCAAAAGAGACAAGTAGTTTTAAGGGGTTAAGAAACGCATCGCTTCAGAGAGGTAAGCAGGTCGCATTGAGGAGTTTGCGTTCATGACTGCTAACCCTTCATCAACCCTGGAACAAAATCTATGTTCAATCAAGATGCAATAAGATATTAACTGATCACCAAAATAATCACTTCATCTCCTCAAGTTAACCATCCTCCATGGAATTGTAGTATTTATTATTATTATTTATAATTATCCCAAATAACTTTTCATATGCTCCCACATTTCAACTGAACCCCATCTAAATAAATGTGTTTAAAAAAACACATTTATTTAGTGTTCCTCCAATTCCAATTCATTATTACTTTATTCTGATGACATTTGCTTTCCCATACACAACTATCCAATGCTGTTTCACCATCGTTTCATTTGCCATCAATTAACCGCCTGCTGTTTGATCATCCAAATTGCAGCGGAATGGCGGTTTGTTTCTGCCGCTGGAGGAACCTGCTCATCTGCCTCTGCACGCCATGCATTCTCCTGGTCCTACTGTTCGTATACATCACCCTGCTGGTATGCCTGACCACGCCCCTCACATCAGGGACAACATCGGTCGATATTTTGAATACCGACCATTTTATCGCCCCGGGAACCCATCGAAACGAGGGCTGGGCCCCGTCACCCGACCGGTTCTGGGACCCGCACCTGAGCCTCGGGTTCTGGAACCTCCTCCAGCTGTCCACCGACCGCTCCATCAACCCCATCCTCCGGCCCTACAAGCACAGCCGGCTTCCGGGCCGAGGAGCCAATAGAAGCCGCGACCCCCGGCCGGCAGGGGTTCCCCCCGGGAGCCGGGACCCGGTGCCACAGCTCGAGCGGCTCGCCGGTGACATCCTGGAGTTCGCGAGGCACATGCACAAGAGAGACTACCCCGTGGTGGCGGAGCCGCAGGATGCGTGCGGCGCGGGCTCCGAGAACGACCACGGAAGAGCATTGCTCCTCCTGGCCATCAAGACCACGGTGCAGAACTTCAAGAACCGGCAGATCATCCGGAGCACGTGGGGGCAGGCAGGCTGGGTGGCTGGCCAGAGGCTGGCCGGCGGTGGCTACGTCCGCAGGGTGTTTCTGCTGGGGACCGACCGCAGCCGGGACAACAGCACGGCGTGGCCCGATCTGGTGACCCTTGAGGGCCGGCAGTACAAGGACATCCTCCAGTGGGACTTCCACGACTCCTTCTTCAACCTAACGCTGAAGGACGTGCTCTTCTGGCGGTGGTTCTCGCGCGGGTGCCGGCGGACGCAATTCGTCTTCAAGGGGGACGACGACGTGTTCGTAAACACGCCCGCCCTGGTGGACTATCTCTCGCAGCGGCTGGGGGATCCGGGGACGGCCATGAAGAGCTTCATGGTGGGGGACGTGATCGGTGCGGCACAGCCCTCCAGGAACAATGAGTCCAAATACTTTGTGCCCGAAGCCTTCTACGCCGGCTCGTACCCGCCCTACGCCGGCGGGGGAGGGGTGGTGTACTCGGGCCTTCTGACCAAACTCTTGCACCTTGTGTCGAAAAGGGTGCACCTGTATCCCATCGACGATGTGTTCGTCGGCATGTGCCTGCTGAAGATGAACGTCTACCCGTCCCACCACCCCGCATTCCTCACCTTCGACTTCCCCGGCGACGAGGAGATGAAGCCGTGCGCCTACCACAAGAGCATCATGGTCCACAAGAGGATGCCCGACCGGGTGGAGCAGCTCTGGGCGCGGCTCAAGGAGAGCCAGCCTCTGTGCTGGAACATGACGCTCAGGGAGGATAAACTGAAGAATAAGCCTTGATTTGAAAATTGTGAAAGATTTTCCGTTCGCCCAAAAGATTGTCTATCTGAATTGTAGTGCACCTTTTCTAAGCTATTGTTTTTTATAATAATAATTTAAATCAGAGACCAGAGGTTCTGTAATTAAATAAAGTGTTTATTACAGCCACATACATTTTTCCTATAAACCGTATAAATTGTAGCGCACAAACAAATGTATTTATTTTTTTCTATCCTGAAAGTAAATGTGTCAAGCTAGAATAAACTCAATAAATAAAAACCAAATCAAGCTAGTATGAACCCTTTATTACAGCCAAAATCGGTTACTTGGTTGGACATCAGTAAAATTTACCTCCAAAAACATACTGGTATGTGAAAGCTAGAAACTTGCACACCTGAAACAAGGGTAATTTTCTTCTTCTGCTCAACACAAGAGGTACCCATGAATGCCAAGGAGAGGAGGAATGTTTTGTGTGTATTGGAATTTCCAAACGGGTATTTCAAAACTCGACTCGAACCTGTTAGCTGTTCAGCAATATCATAGCACGCATTCCTAGTAGAAACAGGAGTTTATATTTTCTTAAATGTTCGAGTCAAGGACTTGAAAGAGAGCAAGGGATGCGACCCCATCCAGTCGTCTTCTCCGATCCTGTCACCTCAGCATCAAATCCCTCATTAAAGATGTGTGGGACTCCTGCAGTGTTCAACTCTTTCACGACGGTCCCTTCAGCGGCCCCTAGGACCAGCGTTCTTCCGCCCCTCCCCGTGCCTCCAGCGGCCTCTAGGAGCCTGCGTTGGGCCGCTCCTCCTCCCCGCTCTCGCCCTCCTCCTCGCTCTCGCTGTAGTGGGTGTCAGGCCGGTTCGTGTTCACAAAGAGGTCGCTCTCGTCGTCCTCAGAGTCGCTGCTGCCCTTCCCCTCGTCCCCTTCCTCCTCCTCCCCTGCCGTCCGTCCAGGCAGTCTGTCCGTCTTCTCCGCGGCGGCGGGCTGCTCTGTGAACCCGTCCGGCCTGCGGGTCAGAGGACACGACGTTACAACAGAGGCAGATCCCATCCCGTTTGTTATCCTTTTCTTTTAACGGACTAAACTGGTGAATCGACTGCATTCGTTGTCATGCTTTTATAGCCTTACACCTCTCAAAGCACCTCTGCTATTGTATTCATTCATTAATTACTACTATTGTAGAACCTTGTTAACTGAAAGGGAACGATGGCCTGCCAGCCGGGGACCGTCTCTGGGAGAAAAAGAAGAAACGACATTTGGACACACTTTCATTACATAGAAGTGGAAAAGAAAACGGAATGTGTTATGGGAAAAAATGGGGAGAAATGCGGCCACAAAATCACAGGAAAAACCACCACGAATCTTAAGAGACATCTCAAGGCATTCCATCATGAAATCGAGGTAAGTTAAGACATTAACGTAACTTTCTATTTTCGAAAGCTCATGCCGACTCATGAGGCTGTGGTTAATAGGTCACATTTCAACGTTAGCTTTAGGCCGCTTCATTCAGCTTTTGGCTGTGATATTATATATTATAATGTTCTCAAATACGAGGCGGAGGCAGTGTCAAGTCCACGGTTATTCAACCATCAAACTGTATTCAATTCTGAACGGTAGGAATAGTAACGGTAAATCCAAACAGTAGGTAGGTACTAGGTAGGTATAGTAATAACGGTAACGCCACGTAATTTTTGGTTTCTCTCTCTCCGCGAGACCCAAACATAAACAGAGACCAGAGCATAAACTGAGACCAGAGCATAAACAGAGAACCTAGCAACCCCCTAGCAACGGGGGTTGCTAGGTTACAGGTTAACGAGCACAGCGACGCAGGCAGGCTGGAAATGAAAGCACAGCGGCGCCACCGATGTAGAACGACGAGTTTCAGCGCGGCAACGTCAACTATGTTATTGCGACAACAAATATTAATATTTATCTTATATCGACATTCTGCTTGAAGATATCGAGATATGACTTTTGGTCGTTATCGCCCTGCCCTAATGCTACTTAATATTTACAACAGTTCGATTTTCCACTGCATCTGTCCTGACATTGTATCTATTCCTGTGCTAGATTCCAGAAAGAGCATCAGTGAAGCAAGTCCCGCCCAGGAAGCTGGACAATCCTATTGTTCAGGACTTCTTTGCCACAAGGATGTACAACAACAACTCCCCAGAGCAACGTACCAAAGAGGAGGGGATAGCGCAGTGGATAGGTCGCACTGGAGTCCCAGCACGAATTGTGGAAGATGATCGCCATCATCACCATGAAGGCAAAAATGGACAAAAACTTCAAAGTGCCAAAAAGACATGCAATTTTAAACTTGATTGAAAAAAATTTAGAAAGAAGAGACAGAAAAGATCAAACAAAACCTGGCCACAGCACACAGAATAACTACGGGTTGGATATTTGGACTCAAAAGGGGCTTACACTATCCTTTCTGGGAGTCAGCACCTGTTACTTCAACCCTGAACACAAACTCTTAACACAAAGGAGATGGTTCACCCTCACCCTTCTCTCTGGGGGATCCCCAGAGAGAAGGTCCTCACAACGATTACTGACAATGGCAGCAATATGGTGGCCTCGTTCCAAACGCATGCAGAACTTGCCAGTGCCACAACTTCTGAAGAAGACTCAGGAGGAACACGACGATACCAGTGATGACTAAGAGCATCAGGAAAGGGAGGATGACAGGTCATTCTTTGTATGAAATTATGCGATAAATTCATTCAGCATTTATGAAACTAGTCATGATTTAATTTCATATATATGTACAAACTAAATAAGTTCATAGAAAGTTAACGACTAGAATTATTTCATATGGTTCAATATTATAAGGGCTAAAATCGTTAAATATGTACATTTGTTTTTTTTATATATTTCTATATAGATATGACTACGGAGCCATAGAGAGGACCCCATGCGTGGTTCACACTGTACAGCTTGTAGTGAATATGATCCAGAAGGAACCCCCGATCCGAACGCTTCTGGAGAAGGTGAGGCACTTGCTGAACAAGTTTAGGAAGTCATCTGTCACCACAGAGCGGCTGCTGCAGAATTGGGCTCTGGTTCTGGTAAAAGACTGTCCCACCAGGTGGTCAAGTTGCTTTGCTATGATGTTGCGCCGTCTTAAAGGCCGTGTTGCAGGGTTTATTTTCCAACGAATTTGTGCAATTTGCTTGTTGGTAATAAAGATTTAAACTGTTATTTATTGTACTTAATGTTGTTAGGTATCACAAAACGGAATGTAATACGAAAAAGTAAGTACTATTTTAGCGGTTTGCTATTGATTCTCATTTCCCCCAGAATGCATTGCATGACGTCACGTTGGGGAGACACGGACCAAAGCCGCATTGAGACCCTTGAGAGTAGAGACTAGTAAGAGAGTGTTCAGCAGTATATACAGATACATAGATAAATACATAGATATTATATATAGTTAGTATTTGCTACACGTGAACCTCCTAAGATGGCGCAATTGGATTGGTTCCCTCATGTATACGCACTCCTGTGTAGACCTGCGTGGGTGATATTCCTCACCAGAGCTGCAGTCTCTGGAGGTGCCGAATGTGGTCCTTGTACAATATGACGCAGATCTCTGCTTTCACCTTCTCTCCCTCGTCGATGGGGTCCACAATCACGTAGTCACCTGGTGGAAGAGAAGCCAATGGTAGCTTAATATCCAGGTCTACAAAATATAAAGTATGGAAGGAAGTTACAGTTGCCCTACATTTACAAGATAATTAAAGAACGTCTTCCTTTTCCAGCAGCCATATCAAATGGCTCCATCTTGTGAGCAATTTAAGTCCCTAGGGCTGCATTGATCAAGAACACCATTCTTTTAACACGTGAAATATAGATTAATTGTAAATGTAAACAGCGCTTTAGAATGGACCAAGCAAGCGTGTCAAAACAGGTTTTTTGTTCAATTTAGACAGAGGAATAAGTTAATTATCACTTAGAAATGGAAAGGGAATCAGGGGGAATGCTGTTTATTGGCATGAGTCGAGCCAACACACTCACGCCTCATTCACATTGTGAAAATGTCGATTGATAAGCACACATCAAGAAAATTTGCATTGTTAATGTTATCCACCTAATGATATTTACGAGGATCATTTAGGCAAAATGGGTTGAGACTGTGGTCGTTTGGCTTATCTATAAAATTGGGGGAAAAGTAAACATTTTTTGCGCAGAAGACCAGGGTGAAAAAGATGCATCCGATTTTAGAGATTAATATGATGAAAGAATTTTGAGTCCAGATCAATCTCATAAGCAGAAATAAGGCAAGTTCATATTTTTTTTTAAATAGCGCCACCTTTGGGTGCAGTACCACAATTTGGGTTTAGTAGTAGTGGGGGGGATTGGTTGACCACCTAATAATAGTTGTATGTTTTTTTTTATACAATAACAAAATGGTCAATATTTCTCAAATGGAACTAAGTAAAACAAATTCTGTTCGATGATTTTGTGAGGCTTGGTCTAAAGATTTTATTTGCAGATTTTGGTGAATTATTTTTGTAGCCTTTGAATCTTTTTATCATGTCTAGCTTTAATATGAAATTGTGGGGAAAGTATACATTTTCAGAATTCTAAAGATTAATATTCTGAAAGAATATTGAGTCCAGGTCAATCTGGTGTAGTTTCGCAAAGCCAGACCAAACTACAGCAAGTAGAATGGTCTGGAACCATGCTATTTAGAGCCGTCTATCCGGGGGGAAACTGGGCTGGCCTGTTTTTATTTCTTTAAACCAATCACAATCGTCTGGGGCAGGGCTAAACCCGGGAAGCAGCAGCGGTGTCCATGCAAAATAGTGCCGGGGGGGAAATTATTTTGATGGAACGTCTTCACGTTCAGAGGCTGTCAGAGAGATGGCTCAATCCCTACCGCAAACGCCACAAAAAACGATTAAAGATGTATGTCGCCTATGTGAAGATCTTTTTATAGTTTTCTTGTGGTGGGCTCTATAGACAAAATTCAACATAGCCTACTGTGTTATTGACATGTTTTTCGTCGTATTATAGGGACACCGTCTCTTTAAGAACACGTCACTTGTGTGTTGATATGCCGGTCGGCGCGATGTTTGAATTTAACGTTTTTTATGTGACAAAATGAACGACCTGCCGTTGCTTTTCGAGGTGAGAAATTGTCTCTTCCCTTATTTCATCGCAATTCATATAGTCTATAGACAGAACGTCTTACCTTGGAGGGTTTGCCGACGGCGGAGCCGTTATGTTTAAAAACATAACGTCTTACCTGGGCGAGTGTCGCTGCGGTGTGTGCGCGTCCGTGTGTGTTCTTACCTGTGCGCGCTTCCTTGTATGCGTCACTGCCTTTGTGTTGAAGTAGTAAGATGCATTATTATTTATTATATTTGTAGCCTGATTTCTGCTTCCAGTGATGCGATGTGAGCCTGTTATCTAGATACAACCGCGTTTGGTAGGCTATCACTTTAAGTGCTGCAGGTCTCGTGTGTTGTGGTTTAAGTAGGCAAACAAGTGGGCCACAGCCTTGGGATACTTCCACCAGAGCGGCAAGTTAGTTCAGAGGAACCAGAGGGTATTAGCATGGAGCAGCCTGGTCCTATGAGGTTACGCTTCAGTAGTATCAACAAACATGGTGATGTGTGAATAACGACAAGTCTAGGTCTGCTACTTCTGCCGCAGAAAAACAGGTGAATGAAGCCCGGGGAGAAGCAGGCAGGTTATTGCATCCTATAACCGAGATCAACAAAAGGCCTTTTCTGTGGTTAAGTGAAGCCTGCCTTAACTGAGATAAGATTAACACTGTTAAAGCAGGAAAACATTAGCGTCTTTGTGACAGTGAACCTTATGACGACGCGTCTTGTGCACAATTGTTTTTTGAGTTACGGGACCGGCTCCGACAATCGGCAAAGTTCAAGTCGGTCGAGCAATCTCCAATCGTTTGTTAAGGGCGTATATCGGCCGATAACGCTCCGTGCCCGATCAATCGTTGCATCACTAGAAGTCAAACGTGGAGTTCAATTGAACCAATAGACCTACTTAACTTAACTCAGTCCTGATCCCAGCGACCCGGGTCAGATTCCCGGCCGCGGTCCTTTGCTGCATGTCATCCCCTCTATCGCCCATACCTCTCTGTCTTTCTCACTCCATCACAAAGCATAAAAATGAAAATAAAATTGCCGATCAGGAGAAGAGAAGTGTGTTGGAACCCAGCCTCACTTACCTCTTTTGATCCAGAGGTTTTTGCGGAACTTGTTGGGCATGCTGACTAGAAACGATTCCCCCTTTGAGGTGACGGCCTCGTGGAGATTGTTACCACGGCTACCAATAACCTACAAGCAATCGGAAACTCGGATGAGTCCAGATGTTACATACAGTTTGACTATAGAACAGCTATACATTAGTTTGTACTTTAACAACTATAGAAAGTAAACTTTTCTATAACAGTTACACCTTAGTATGTCTGTTGACTGAAGATGGAGCAGTTATACATTTGTTTGTATTTTTGACTGACCATAGCAGTAATACATCAGTGAGTATTTGACTGCCTATATAGTTCTTCATTTTAAATGCAGCCATGTGTGATGTTTTAAACAGGTAATCACTGGTTCACCTTTACGATCTGCTGGTTTCCCGTGGGATTGATGAAGTCTCCCATAGCCTCTTGGACGACGTGCTTGCGTTTGGTAGCTTGAGACATTGTGGATGCGGGGCGTCAGTCGTCTTCGCCAGCTGTGAGACGCAGATGTGTTTGAGCAGTTTCATAGCAGTACATTTGGGCAAACCATAATGGCAGTTCTATATGATAAACATAAAAGACATGCCGAGAAGTAGCATTTTACTTAACATTATAGCCACTAACCATATTGATATTATATGGATGCACACAGTATGATTGATTTAACATTAGAGCCACTTACAATATATATACTATTCTATGGATGTGCACAGTATCATGAATTTAACATTAGAGCCACTAACCATTTATATACTATTCTATGGATGTGCACAGAGCATGATGAATATAAGTGAGCCAAGCATCCAGGGGAGCCTAGCAAACTAGCTCAGCTCATAGCCTAGAATCACTCATGCTTGTTTAAACTGGTTACCTTGAAAAGATAAAACGGATCAACGTTTCTTTGTATACCAGATGACCCCTCAGATCACTTCAACGCGGGGATTAGTTAATTTAGTTCCACGACACGTCGGTAACATGAAGGTATAACAACGCTTTATCAGACAGTGTACGTTAACCTCATGGGCAAGTTCCGAGAACACTTCCGGCTGGTCGAAACACTCACACTTCAAAGTAAAAGTATGCACGTTCCGCATGAATGGACATTTGCTAACCGATTCCTGATAAATGTGATTACAATGTATTATTATCATTATATATATATATATATATATATATATATATATATATATATATATATATATATATATTACAATGCGTATATATATATATAATATGATTACAATGCGTATATATATACGCATTGTAATCATATAATATATAATATATAAGGGATGGCTAGTGTGACGTCAGACGTCCACTTCCGTGTCCAATCGCTAAACCGTGTCCATTCGCTAACAACGATGGCTACAGCAGCACAGGAACCGGTCACGTTTTATACAGTGACAGCGTACTTTACAGACATCCCAAAGTCTGTACAAAAGGGTCTTAACTAACTCTTACAATTCGAATAGGGTAGTATCAGTATTAATGTCAGGTGGAAGTCTGACAGGGAAAGTCCAGGCGTCAATGAAAAAAAAAAAAGCTACGATGTTGAGGTGAGAAAGTAAGGGTGTTGATAGCTAATGTCAACACAGGGCTGTCTTTTAGCCGTGTTGGGGTTTGGTGAGGCCGGGTTATCTAGATTAGATGTTTTCAGCAATAAACAATACAATAAATGGGGGTTATTATTATCTGTGTTATACAGTTGGTTTGACATCTTGAGGTCAAAAGGTCAAGGAGCATAATACGTTTATTTATTTATTTTATTTGTGAAAAATTGCCGAAATGATATATTTGAAAAACAAGCCTTGTGGCACATGGGGGTTATTATTATCTGTGTTATACAGTTGGTTTGATATCTTGAGGTCAAAAGGTCACGGAGCATAATACGTTTATTTATTTATTTTATTTGTGAAAAATTGCCGAAATTATATATTAATGATATACACATCACAGGTGGGCGTGTCCACCTAGATGTATGACGGATAGATGAGCAACGTTTGCTGCAGTCTACTGTGTTGGCTGGTAGACTGATCTATCCAGCACACATCTAGGTGGACACGCCCACATGTGATGTCATAAGGGGCAGATTTCCAAAACGGCTTGTAAGCTAATCACACCACCTGGTGGCGTGTCATGGGACCTTTTAAGGGTAAGGCCTCATTCATGTTCACTATTCATTCACTATATTATTATTTTGTTACATTGTTTGTGTTAACAATAAACTGACTGGGAGTGGGAGCAACTGTGTGAAGACTCACATTTGTCTGCTAGTTCAGCTTGTTTTGCATCTAGCCTGTCAAAGTGTATGTCCAAGTAGTTCCCAACTGATGGTGGTTTAAACTGAATGATTTTGATGTGACCGACACGAGTAAAACAATGACATTTATTCATGCAATTTCGTGAAGAATGGGCTTCTGTAAATTCACAAGACAAACACATACTTTTAGGATCTTGTTGGCATGCTTCTTATGCTGGTAGGGGATGTAGGTCAAAATGCCAAATGTTTTCAGACGTTGTATGGAACGCTCTGCATGAATCCTTGCACAGGCAACGAGTCTGTTGTGGTTTACTTCCTCCACTGTGAACTGTCCATTGACAAGGAATGTTGGGATGTTCAGTGAAACTCCCTCAGGCAAAATGTCACGAATAGTGAGTCCCTTATCTGCCATCACCATGTCACCTGGTTCTAGCTGTTGGAGTACTCCGCAGTCAGCTGTTATCGCCTTGTCCGAGGTACTTCCACCGTATAGGTTACTGGCGAAGGTTATAACTCCATTGGGAGCCACACCGATCAGAGCTTTAAGTGTGGTGCGTCCTTTGTAATGACTGTACAGATGACTCTGGGTGTCCAGTCTTTCTGTATTGGAGACGGCCACTTCAGTGCAGTCAAGCACAATCCGACAGTCTGGAAATGGCTGGAAGCAATCTGGCAGGGATGTTTGGTTCTTGAATCTCGAGGGGATGTTGTTTTCCATCATGCCAACATACAAAATGTCATACAGTGCACTGCTGATTGTGGTGAAGATGTTGGTGACTGTGGCACGGCAGCAATTAAATCTTGTTGATAGGTCTAGGATGCCACAATTCAGTCGGAGCTTCATCAAAGTCAGGAGTAGCTGATCGATAAGGGGCATAATTTGGACATTCCAATTAAAGTGGTACTGGAGATAAAATTTGGAGAGAAGGGCTTCCAAAAAGAAGACAGTGGCAGCCTCTGTCAAGCCAGTGTAGTAATTAACTTTGTCAGGGTGTGAGGATATTTGACTGAATGAAAATGTTTGTTTTTGTTTCTCCAATTCTCGTTTCAGTTGGTCATTTTCTTTTCTGAGCATATCATTCTCAATTTCAAGCACAACACTTGAAGTACCAGGGGTCTGAGGAGCAATGTCAAGGTGGTTTGGGCCTGGTCCAGCTGTTCCTTCATCCTCCACGCTCGCATGGACCATTCTTTTTTTACGTTTGGTGGGGATGTGGTCGGGGAAAGCCTTTCCGTCATTCCATGCAAACCGTGTTGGCCCAGCTGCTTTGCCATCAAGAAAATGCCACCCACAGACCCTGGAGTTGTAGTTTGGGGTGAACTTGTCACGCCTGCAAAAAAAGAGAAGAAAATAAACTAACTAAGTGGCAAGTAACATACTACGGTAACACTTTATGGTTCCATAATAAATAGCAAACTAGTCATTACCTAACCCTTTGTTAATATTTTAATTGTTACTAAAATATATATTTTGCACAAGTCAATAGTTTTTTCATCATTAATTAAATATTAGTTGTTTGCATAACCCTAACCCTAACACACAACCCTAACACGAGGCCCTAACCATAACACACTGCCCTAACCAGCGATAATCTTTGGTGAGTGAAAAAAAACGATTAACTTGTGCCAAATAGATATTTTAGTAACAATTAACAAATATTATCAAATGGTTAGGTAATGACTAGTTTGCTGTTTATTATGGCACCTTATAATAGTGTGTTACCCACATTACATCTCAGGCTCCCTCCAACTTGCAGAACCAACTTATATTATCAAATGTGTTGTTTAGCTAGGTCTACTAGAGTCAAAGTCAGTCTCACTTCAAAGTCTAATGATTTCCTATGCAGCACAGACACTGGCTGTCTTCCTTAGCATATGCAACATTAGCAGTTCAAGAACGATAACAATAACCTTGAAAGCATTTAAGTGCTGACAAAACAAACAAAGCTAGCACTCGCTAGTAGTACCTAGCTCATAACGTTAGTAACCACTAGCACTAGCCTGTTATTATTGTTCATCATTTGAGATCCAACTTACCGTATCAACTTCAGCCATCTCTTCTTCTCTTTTTCATCGAGGGGAAATCGGTAAAAAGAGATTGTTTTGTTGACGTCGTTGCGGTTATTGCAACACGGGACACAGCACTGCACCATTTTACTTAGAGAATGTTAGCGAGTGGACACAGAAGTGACGTTTTCGGATATGATGACGTAGTGACTAGCCATCCCTTATTTATATATTACACAATCCTTTTGTAATTTTTTTAACAATTAAGATCATTCTGACTCCAACCTCTTGATACATTTCTGATTTAATGTAAGCTGTAGAACAAATAAAACGATAACGAAAAGTTTAAATTTTTATTCAATCTACATAATTCACATTCATTATAACTTTCACAATAAAATAAAATAAAAGTTTGCAATCCCTGTTATATTTAAATGATAATACTTCAAATACGTCAAAACACTGGGGTAAAGGGCACCAGGATCAAGCCAGGATCAACGTCTTGAGTTATACAGAACACTATGTAACTGAACCATGGAGGAAACCTACAGAGAAGTCAGTTATTTCACAGCGGCTGCAATGAGGAATGAGTTAAACAATAGTCAAACACAGTTAGATTCTTAGCTTGGTGAATTAAAATAGCAACTAAAACATTTTTTAATCACACTAAAACTATGAGTACAACTTGGAAGCCAATAAAGAAAAGATGCGTCTACCAGAGAATAGCTATGTTCATATTCCATTGTGCAAGTCATCGAGGTGCAATACTGCTAGCCAGGTTGGATTGGAAAGCCTCTTCAGTAGTTTTTATCTTCATGCATTCTCTATCACATGGTTGAGTGTATGTGAGTAGTGTAACAGCAGAGTTAAAGGATCAGGTGTGTTTGTGTGTGTGTGTGGCGGGCGGGGGGAGGGGGGGGGGTGTGTGTGCATGCGTGTGTATCAGTTTTTTTTAGTTGACCACAGCCGATGAACCCATCTGGTTAATGCCACAGAGTTTAGACCCTCTGTACAGGTTATAGTAACCCTAGAAGACAAAAAGAAATAGAGAGGCAAACATTAAAAACATAAATTACCAAAAAACTATACATTTATAAAAATCAAAAAAAGAAGGTATTGTGTAACGTGTTATACCTGCTCCCCATAGTCCTCTCCCCAGCTGTTTTTGATTGCCCAGAAAGGAATTCCTTTCCCTGGAAACAGGAAAATATTCAAAACACAAAAATACACATTACCACCAAAGTGTACTTAATTTAATTTAGTTGGGTTAGTGATGTACTGGCCAATTACAGTAAAGAACAATCAGTGTAGTGCAACAAAACAAGCCAATATAAAGTTTGTGTATAGTATAATGGAGGTTTAATTGAAGGTTCCCTAGCTTACGTTCTCCGTATCCCACCAGCAGCACAGCGTGGTCGATCATCCACGGGTTGCAGAAGATCCTCAGTGGGTGAGACACGCCCTTCTTGTAGAACTGTGGGGAGTTGGACATGGTCTCAATAAGCTTATTGGTTACAGTTTTATAAACAAGTAAGGATAGCCTAAAGCTATAAGCTACAGGTACCGACTGGAAATTAGTTGTTGGTAATTTTAATTATAACCAATCTGGCTTTGACTTGAGCATGACTTCATGCAAATTTCTCAGTGATGAATGTTAGCATTAGAATGTTACTAAGAGTGTTATTAGTGAGGAAGTTTGTAGCTTTCCGGAAGCTATCGGTGAGTGAACTATGCTGGGAGAGTCTCTGTTTAGACGACACTTGTGTTGAGTGCGCCTGCCTCTGTGTGAGTCAGTCTAGAATCGAGAACGCCCCTGACTCATTTCTGACCAGCCGATCAGGCCTGTCAATCATAAGAGCCTGAAATGCAACATTCCTCGGTGGTGAAGAAACATAGAATCAGAGGAAGCAGAGAGGGAGGGGACACCTCGTTGGTTGTTTGGTTTTTAAAATCTCCTCCACGTATTTTCCTCTCTCTCTCTCTCTCTCTCTCTCTCTCTCTCTCTCTCTCTCTCTCTCTCTCTCTCTCTCTCTCTCTCTCTCTCTCTCTCTCTCTCTCTCTCTCTCTCTCTCTCTCTCTCTCTCTCTCTCTCTCTCTCTCTCTCTCTCTCTCTCTCTCTCTCTCTCTCTCTCAATCTCAAAATCGTATCCACTACCCCTTTAAATCTTCCTCTCTGAGAGGGAATTGTCCCACAGGCTCGCCGCGATCTTTAGCCTACCTGCATGGCGAACGCATTCAATGCTACAGAGACGGGTCCGTTCTCAGCAAGCCAAGCGGCAATTTCTGGTGGGAATGAAAACAAATAAAAAACAACAAAAAGAAAGCAGTCAAAATAAAGGCTCCATTATTCCTGCCATCTCTGGTAATAGCATCTCTTGGTGGTCTTCCTGAGCCCCTACCCTTCTCGTCTTTGGACAGTTCCAGGGAGCTGTTGATGTAGGCAACCACCTTCTTGCTGGTGAAGTCACAGCTGGCCTTGTGTCCCGTGTAGGAGTAGTCGGTCTCTGTCTCCAGGCCACCTTGAGGAATACGCCACTACTATGTATTAATGATTTAACAATTTTGTACATAATTTATCTGCATTAATCAATATCGACATATTGCATGGTTAGCCTTACAAAAAACACTACAAAAATACCAGAGGGATGGGGTGTGTCACTGCTTGTCTAGAACAGGCAGGAAAAGGTTTAAAAACGAGGCACTTCATCCTACCCAGTGTTTCGATGGATGCATAAGCGTTTGAGGGCAGTCCGCCTCTGCACGCGTTGTCCAGCTTATCGCAGTCGACCAGCTCTGAAAGGGACAAATCAAATCATGATGCAATCTGTCATAGTGACATGTTGATGCGGTCCAATGGCCTGTTTCAGGGAAAATGGGTGCAAGTGTGTTTGCTTTTACGTTACCTTGTTCAGAGAGTGACACCAATGTTCCATTTTTCAGGAACCACTGGCCTTCGATGTTTCCTGTGACCGAGAAGGCCCAGCAAGAGCCACACATGCCCTGCACACACACACACCCACACACACACACACCGAAAGGAATAGAGGAAAGAAATGAATCAATTGGGTGGTCAAGCCCCAGCCAAATCATGAGCCATACCATGCTTTGTATATAAGATTGTAAATGTACTTTTTATCTTAAATGTTTTACCTGATTTTTTACAGAGGTGACAGCTCCATGATCCCTCCAGTCCCAGCTATCGGGGGCGGGGCCCCGGGCCGGAGCCGCTGGTTTCATTGGTCGATGGAGATTCCGCTGGCTGAGCAGAGGGTTGAGGTAAATGGAGCTAAACTCCTCCTCTGGTGAGGGAGAGAAGAGGGAGTGTGGAGATAAGAAAAACAAAACCGCTATCATGCATATTACATATTAAAGCAAGAAGTGGTTCCCTGGGCAAATACAGATATCTCAACGTGAGCTCCGCACACACACACTCACCGGTGAGGTCACTGAATTTGGTCACGCCGTATTCAGCGGAGCCCTGATCCAGAGACTGGAGCTTCTCAGCAGTCTTCAGGTTCTGGTGGAAGATCTGCAGCCGGTGGTCTGCCTCTGAGGGGGCCAACGGTATGTCAAGACAAGGCTGAATCAGTAGAACCATTATAAAGGGAACTGAACATGTCTTTAATGTGATTAGGAGCCCACTCTGTTAGAACCTCTGGAACCTTCTGTTTTAGTCTCAGTGTGTTCGTGTGTGTCGCTCACCCTCCTGGGTTCTGTACCCCTTGTTGTATTTCACCATGAACTCTTTGAACATGCCCAAAAGCTTCACGCTCTCCTGCTCCTATGTGGACAAATAAAGAGACACAACACAACACAATTCTTATCCACACCTTCAACTTTTTAGATATGGCGTACTGCAGTTCATATCTTGACCTAAGGTGTCAATAAGGCCGATACACAAACATTCATACAAATAAACATAAGGCTTAAGAGACAGCAAGATGGCCCAGTACAGTTGTGTAACAGAGTGTCAAACATCGGGCTGGCTGTCTCACCTGCAGAGCCTGGCTGGTAGGAGGAACCAGCTCATCCACACTGTTGGTCTCTTTAGGGTTGGACTCCGCTGTTTGGGGAAACAGCCACTGTGTTATCACACTGCAAAGCAAGTTCCAAATGCTTTGCAGCTATACAGTCCTACATTTGGCGTTTCTGAACGAACTACTATTTAGAGACAGCTGATTAATTTAGAATTACATTGAAAAGAACACTGTAGGATTTATTTTCTCGCCTTTTCTGAGTAGGATGCCTATGAGTTCTGAATGTTTCACAACTTCCCATTTTTGATTGCATTACTTTGAGTGAGGTTGTTACCCTTTCAGGTAAGGGGAATCCAAAAAACAGCTTTGTTTAAGCTACTAAACTGGTAGACTCCTAGCGACAGATCACTAGAGAACATTACAACTCATTACATTATAAATAACTCGGTTATTCACAATGCTCCATTGTTCTCCGTTAACTTCAGCAACAATTCACTAAGATTGTCAACTTGGCCTACATTTGTAGGTTCTTGTCATTATGAATGCAACACACTGGTTATTAAAACATTACCTGAATTATCAACAGACAATTAATCCTGGCATCATTGTATGTTCTCCTGCTCACAGTATTGACTGCACATACGCATAAGGGGCTTGTTTACTTCCTCTGACTCTCTTTCAACACAGATCAGGAATGGATTCTGCAGACCAAAGCAACACAATGGCTCTGGGTCTTCTCTGAATGTGCCATTTGGGCCACTTTTTGAAGTGTACGCTATACTAGTGCTGAACGCAAGCGTTTATTGGAGATTCAGCGGCCAGACAATGGCTGTGAGCAGGAGAACAATGCTGCTGCTGCAGTTCTGTGTGTTGGCTGTGGGACTTGTGAAAGGTCTAGAAGCACCGTGGTCGCTGAGCCAGAGGAGAGGCTTATCCACTGACCTGCAGGGTGGCACTTCTGTCGGAGCAGCGTGGAGCTGCCCTGCCACGGGATGTCCCACACCTCGAACAGACACACCTCCGTCTGTTACACACACACACACACGCACGAGAACATATACACACGCATGCTCACACACACACACACACACACACACACACACACACACACACACACACACACACACACACACACACACACACACACACACACACACACACACACACACACACACACACACACACACACAAGAACATGGTCATTTAGGAGTTTTGTGATGTATCACAAAAAAACTTTTACTTTAAAAGGGTGAAATGTATAATCAGTATCAACGATAATAACACAATAACAAATAATCATGCCAAATAACACCAGTGTGCCAAGAAGTGGGAGATAAGTTACAAATAATTAACTTGCATTGAGGAACCTCAAGACTAAGAATAACACTCTCATCTGTTTTCCTCAGAGCACAAACTAACTTCCCCCTTCTCCAGCCAACAACTTGTGACCTTGTTTCGTATTGTCACATGAGAGGAACAAAAATTACATAGAAGAAAGGGAAAATAAGAAGAAGTGTATTGTGTGTGTGTGTGTGTGTGTGTGTGTGTGTGTGTGTGTGTGTGTGTGTGTGTGTGTGTGTGTGTGTGTGTGTGTGTGTGTGTGTGTGTGCGCTTGGTTTAGTCTGGATGTCCGCTTGTTTGTTTTTGGGTCAATCCCGAGTCACAAGGCAATAGAGCGGTGCCTTGGCCGAGGGACCTCAACAAGACGCCTACATAACACACTCATATACAGACACGTACAGTACCTTCAGTTTGTGGGACTCGGGGTAGAAGTCGCAGGTCCGGAGCATGGAAGATTTCTTACACTGCGTGTTGCTCAGCTCTGCGGTGATGGTGTAGCGAATACCCTTGACCAGCTGCAGTACACAGCCACACACACAGCCACACACACACACACACACACACACACACACACACACACACACACACACACACACACACACACACACACACACACACACACACACACACACACACACACACACACACGGGAACAAAGTATGAGGACATTTCTGTTATGTAACACATAGGTAGTTACCTAATTTAAAATGTGTGTTTCGAAAAAAACGTATGTGGCCCAAATATTATTCATCGTAACATGGTTTATCTTTCTCAAAGATGTTTCCCCGGATAAAAAAAACATTGTTTACGAGCTTTACTACAGTAAACACAGAGGATGTCGTACTAGCGTTCATGACACACTTGCTCAAAGAACAACACAATGTCAGGCTATGGTAAAACGTTAAATACAGAATGGATGCACACATTTTATAACGATAACGACATAAATGCGATGCATCACCCACGATGGTAGTTGCAATACATCACACAATATTTACGTTACCTGTTTGGACGCAGATATTATTCTGCTGACTCTGCGGAGGTGCATTGCATTGGTGCCGAGGTTGTAGCGCTCCTCGGCGAACAGCACGGCCTTCTTCAGTCCTGGGTCCGAGTCCAGCAGCTTCACCGGGGACCCGGGCGGCCCGAACAGAGGCCTGTCCAGGTCCTCGCCAAGGGTCTGCACCAGGCCAGCCACAACACCCAGGACCAGGCACGGGATTAGGCAGTATTTGGCATCCATGTTGTCCCTCTGTCTGGGAAGAAAACGGACCGGTATCCGAATGACGCTGACTTAAAACCAGCGATGTTTTTTGTTTTTTTTCACCAGTTGATAAAAATGTATCCGAATTCACAGATTGCTTGGTTGTTTACTAAAATCATGCATGCCGAACAGCCGATGATCTAAAGGTGCTGGTGGGAGGAGTCAGCTCGATGTGAGCGAGGACCTCCCCACAATGCTGCAGACAGTCACGTGTTTCCAAACAACGCAAACATCTTTATTATTAGAATGTGTAATATAGAGACAATATACCACAATATTATTACAAATTTCATTGATATTATCACACCGATTTCCATTATTACAAAAGTGTATCAATAAATCTCTAGATTCATTCACATTCTCCATTGATATTAGTTCAAGACTGTTGACTTGTTGTTTTGCTGTGCGTCTGGGATGTTGCAGTTTCATCAGTAGAACAGCAGCGCCCCCTGCTGAATTTTCTAAACCATATCATGGCACCAGAACACTGCTTTTCATCATTTTTTTTTTAAAAACGTGTGATTTGATCAACAAGCTAAATGTATGAGTATGAACACCGGTCCATGGTGATGAATACCCCGTCCATAATCGAAATGGACAATTCAGACCAGACCTGTTGTTCCTGATGCTAAACACCGCCACGAGAGGGCAACGAAGTCCTCCTGTTCCGATCATCGAGGGGGGGGGGGGGGGGGGCTTTTACTCTGAAAGGTCGCTGCAGCCCAAACGGATATCCTCGGGACGACGGAGCGCAACATCCCGTAAACAAACGAAACCGATTCGACCAGCTAGTTAGACCTCAGCCACCCGTTGGTTTAATAATAATGACCAAGCAGATTGTATTTCTCGGTAGCAGCGTGTTTTTCCTGAGCTGGTAGTCGCCCGGCGGGCCCACTGAGCAGCCATGGAGTCCCGGGGGATCCAGGACATGTTTGACTTTCGTCGGTGAGTAAGCTAACGTCTGAATCTAACCTGGCTGCCCCCCCCCAAAAAGTACTGTCGTGGCCTGTTGCCCTTTTTTATCCTCACAGATCGGTTATACGGCTGTTTTTTTTTTTTTAAATTCAATACGTATCTGTTCAAACAGGGCTGAGGCTACACTGAGGTAGCCCATCAAAGCTATGCTAACGAGCTATCAGTTAGCCGTCAGTGCTGACGTCAACACACTCTTCGTGGATCAGCTCGCCGGTGTCACAACACATTCTGGGGTTCAGCCAGACAAAGCCCTAGATGAGTGTTGGGGTTAGATACATTCTTGGGTTCAGTCCTGACAAAGTCCTAGATTAGGGTTAGGGTTAGACACATTCTGGGGTTCAGTCCAGAGAAAGCCCTAGATGAGGGTTAGGGTTAGACACATTCTGGGGTTCAGTCCAGAGAATGCTCTGGATGAGGACGTATTCACGAGTACCCCCTCATAAAGAAAGTTGGTCAAATTGAATCTGATGTCGTCGAGCCGTATAACAGTCAGGAATGTAACGTGGACCTTTACGTGGACCTCGGAATTATTTTTATTACATCTTATTGTAAGTTCATAATAACAGTACAATTCCTAGGCTTGGTTCCTCAACAGCCACATAGCAGCAACAATACAAGATCAAGTAAATAATATATTAAAAATGATTGCTTACATGGATGAGCTACAATAGTTGAACTCGCTACAAACAAGAGATGAATGATTAGATATTAATCGATTGGATGTCCAATGATGCCATGGTGTTTTTGATGCAGGTTTCCAAAAGATGGACTCCTCCTCCTTCTGGTCCTCCTCTACGCTCCTGTTGGTGTTTGTTTGATGTTACTGCGGATCTTCATCGGGGTCCATGTGTTCCTGGTTAGCTGTGCTCTTCCTGAAAGTTTTATAAGAAGGTACCCATTAAAACATCGTCTGAATTCAAATCCCGTAGTCGTACATGCTATTAATTTAGTCTTGCATTATCATCAATTGAAGTCACCTGTGCCGGTATGTTATATCTCAGTAGGTGTGTTCAATCTAGACGGTAGATGTGGAGTTTGTACAATAGACGTCATGGATGTCAATGTCGATTCAAGATGGAAGCCAACGTTGAATAAATTAAGTACCTATTTGACGGGCACTATTCCATATGGCTTTCATTTCTTCATCCTTTAAAATTAGGAATGAACGTCTGTATCTAGACACATGTGGTATCCATGAAGACTCACTCGAACATTACATCAGGAGAATGAAGAAAAATAGAGCTTGACGTTCGCTGTGAGAGCTGTTGCTTCACATTTTTGAATATATAACACATGTATGCTTATCGTAATACTCCCATTTAAATGCCAATGCAAGTAAGAAAAAACGAAATTAATAATGTTTATTTATTAATGTATGAATTATTATTGACTACAGCAGGAAAGGTAATTGCACGTATGTACCAAGAAGCATAATCACTTAAAGGTGGAATGGACAGGAGTAAATCAAGTCCCACTCCTTGGAGCTATGATTCAAACGGGACTCGTATTGCTTTGCTCACTTGTTGCCGTCCGAGACAGGTTTCTGGTGAGGATCATGTGTTCGGTGCTGGGAATGCATGTCAGACAGAAGGATCCCCTCTCCAGAGACAAGAACACCAAGCTGTACATATGTAACCACGTGACCGAGTTCGACCACAACCTCCTCAACCTGCTCACCCCCTGTAGCACCGTGAGTGTCTGATACACTATTTATTAACAAGTACCACTGGGGCCGTGTTCCAATAGTGTCCCGGCTCCCTACTTACCGCTCCACACGTCTTCAGAGGGTTATAGATCTCCCGGTTCCCTCGGTCAAATGTCTATTGGAAATAACATGGGATTTTTGAAAGATCGTACATAATAAACTGTAGGTGGTGAAGAAGTAAAAGCTGCATCACGTTTTGAAGTACACACCTTTTCTAGTTTCGACTGGGTTTTTGGATTGTCGGTGCCGTTAAAGTAGTAAACAATTATTAATGCTACTTAACCGACAATTCAAAAAACCCAGTCGAAACTAGGGATGCACCGATCCGCTTTTTTCACCTCCGATACCGATATCTGAGGTTTAGTATCGGCCGATACCGATCCGATACCGATATAGAAAAACAGCGCGAAATTATGGCTACAAACTGTACGTTTCATTGAGGGGAAAAGACTGGGATCATGAGACTTGAATTTTTGGAGGTGCTTTATAAGGTTTGTGGTATTAAAGCTAGAAGGTTTAGTACCACCCCTCGGGACATTTACTTTGCATATGTTGCATGTAGCCGTGGAGCTTGCTGGCTTAGGTAAAGTGAAATAGCTCCAGATAGCAGATCCTTTTGCTCGCTCCATTTTGCAATCACTGTAGGCTCCGCACGGCGTGTTGCTTGTTTATGACGTCACTCACAGCGCACAGCATAGAAACTGAATAGATCAGCCAATAGATAGATAGATACACTTTTATTAATCCCGTGAGAACATTTTCGTGGGAAATTCAATTATCAAAGCAGCAAGGTAGTAGGAATATGATTCAAGTATGTACATAAACGTAAAAAAAAAATATATATATATATATATTTTTTTTTTAAATCGGCCCATTTGTCACCGATACCCGATCTAGAAATGTCTTCAATATCGGTACCGATACCGATACAAATATCGGATCGGTGCATCCCTAGTCGAAACTAGATGGAAAAAGTGTGTAGTTCAAAACGAGTTTGATGTGTACGATCTTTCAAAAACCCCATGTTATTTCCAATAGACATTTGCCCGAGGGAACCGGGAGCCTTGGAGGCGGGATTATTTTTCAGAGGTCTATGTTGGAGATGTGAGGGTTGTGGTTTATTTGTAAAAACACTGTTTACGTATACCGTATCAATGGGCTTACTCGATGTTCTACAAGTGGATTCTCAATGGGCTGTTGATTTTAATAGTCATTTAAACAAGTGATATATGACTGGGGAATGTACATTTGTTTTCTTTACAAATGATACCCTCTCGGTTTGAAAGTCCTCCCTTCTCTGTCCTCCAGCCCCAGACGGGCGGCTCCACAGGCTTCGTGTGTTGGGCCAGGGGCTTCATGGAGATGCACTCAGCCCCAGGGCAGACGGCCCTGGCCGACACTCTCCAGAGGTACTGCTCCACCGACGGCACCCCGGCCCTGCTCCTGTTCCCCGAGGAGGACACCACCAACGGGCGCGCCGGCCTCCTCAAGTTCTGGTGGGGGCCCGCCCAGCGCTCGCTACGAGAGTTTCTTTAGTGGCTTCTTAAGTAGGATTTGGGTTGCGTGCCTCACACGCTCCAATCAGACCAATCTGCAGCAGGGTAATTGCTATGTTGCGTTATCAAATCTCCTCCTACACGCTGAATATGAGAAGGATTATGAGATGGGGTATTGTGATATGAGAACTGCATATTTCATGCGATGTGGACATTTAATCTCTGATCCAATTATCAGTATTGACGACAGCTATTGGACGTTTCCAAGGAAATCAAACAATGAATAATTATCGCATCAAACAGCCTTACTACATTGTGGGGTATTTCAACAAATTCAACATCTTTTTGTGATCGGTGCCATGTTTGTTTTTGACACAATCATCTCTTTCTAATGGTTTCATCCCATTGCCTTTTCACAAGAAACGTTCCTCTCTCCTGCAGCTCCTGGCCTTTCTCACTGACTGATCCCATTCAGCCCGTAGCCCTGCGGGTGACCAGGCCGCTGCTTGCTCTGGTAAAGTTATTTAACAGCGTGACTCTCTGATCCCCCTGTTTAACACTGTGAATAATGTGTCAAGTCACCGCTTTTAGCAGATGCTTTATTATCGCTACAGGACACTTTACTATGTTGTAGTTCAGGTAGCTTTACTTTTAGCCTGCAGTATCCGAGGCGTCTATCTTGACACACATTTTTTTAATTGAAACACACAGTAGGTAACAAATAGAAGTTCTGAGGTTCCACACATCACAAAAACTGCAAATGGACAAGCTTCTATATCTTGCTTTGACACTATCTGCTATACCGCTTTGTTCTGGGGGATTATCCAGTGTTCTGCTCTGGTGGGCATTTTATCCGTCATCACTTAGTGACTGAGTTCAGGGCTCTGATTGCCTGAGGGGAAAAAACTTTCCTCAGTCTCTCTATGCGTGTTTTTGTGACAGTGCAGGTGTCTGCCCGACCTGAGGGTCACAAAAAGTCTGTTGCCGGGGTGATGGGGACCCTTTATAATCCTTCTGTCTCTGCTGGGAATGCATCTGGGTTATAATTGTAGTCCAGCGTCTGGACCATAAACGTTCACCCTGAAGGAAGAGGCTGAATCTCACCGTGCAGTGGGTGGATGGTGTCATGTAAAGTGAAGCCGGTGATCCACTGTGACCGCATGGTGTTCAGAGACGCCGGGTTACTGTGACTCACCGATCGGCCTACTCGAACATTTAACGATTCAACACAGATAATCGACTTCCTTTTAAAGATGAGTATCCAAACCACGAAACAAAAGATAAGATCGACTCAATAAAAGCACTGTAGAATTAGGCCATCATGGTGTTATCAATTCGGATATAGGACCGTTTCCTCAAACAAAATCAACCTTTTTGCACATTGCTTCACAATTTGCCTCAAAGTTAAGTTTTGAGTGGATTATTGGTCCAACGGTATCAGTACGATTGTACCATATAGTGGATGTGACTTCATGTGTGTGAGCATGTCTTCTACAACCAGTGATGTCTTTTGTCTTGGATATGTTTAATTGAAGAGAGGACTGCTCACACCACTTGATAAAGTGGTCTGTGCCCGGGCTGTTGCTTGTCTCGGTGTCCTTGAGTCGACTAACTAGTCACAGCTTCTCAGACACATGTTTGTGTAGAGGGATAAATAATGGGGGGCCAAAGCACACAGCCTTGTGGGGAGCCAGTAGAGGAGAAAACGTGGTCAAGACAGAGTTCCATTCACCCTCCCTCTTTACGTCCTGCTAGTTTAAAGGTCCAGAATCCAGCCCACATAAAGGTTTTCCAGTCAAATTCTTATAAAAAAAACTACTGGTCAAAATATGGGGTTGAATTGTGTCCAACTCTCAAAAATGAAAATGTTATTAGTTTTTCATTTGATGCCTCCTTTTCAAAACCCTTGGAGAATAACTGTTTTTATTATTATTCAGCATAATCATTCCCAACTTCGTTGGCTTTAAATGTTTTCCTCACTTCTACAGAGCACACCAGATTCCAGTTGGCTCATGGAACTCTTGTGGACTTTTTTTGTCCCATGTACAGTGTATCATGTAAGGTACTAAATATTTCCTCCATTATTTCTACCGGCAACGGCTTCTATCTCCACATCACGTCCCGCATCCCTATACCTTAAGGGCATACACAGTCTGGATATAACAAAGCACTGAAACAGCCTATTTATAATACTGATGTAATGCCATAACAATCCCAAGCCTTTCCTTTGTATACATTTGATTGGCTTGTGTAATCTGAAGGTGTAGCACTCTCAGGTAAATTATGTCAGTGGCGGCAGTTTGATTAAGGTCATGAATAAAATGGCAACACTTGCTGAACCAGAAAACTTGGTTGGGCCTATTGAACAGTTCTAGCATACACCTATGGCTTACTTTCAAACTGACGTAAAACAAGTACGTTTATTTTTGTAGCCATTAGTTCTTGTGGTGTCTTCAATAACTACACTCCACACTTCTTAAGTAAGGAATTAGGTTTCAAATCACTTCCCTTCACTAATAAATATATACTTTTTTATTCTCCATCCCATCCCATGATTACAGCTTAAATGTGTTCTCTGTCCTGGTCCCTTCTAGTTGGCTGCCGCCTGTGTCAAGACAAGAAGGGGAATCTGTGCAAGAGTTTGCCAGCAGAATCCAGGAGGTAAAATATTGGGTTGGGATCTGGGCAAAAGGCTGTATATATGTTGGGCGAATTGGCTGTCCGTTAATGGGATTGCAAGTATTTCCAGGGCCCATTATTGAAAACAAGCTGCTCATTTCTTATTTATTTTTAGGGAAGTTAAATGTGGATAGTGCATACGTTTGTGTCCCCTGACGAGTATAGACATTGTTGGTATGGTGAGGCTAACTCAATTGAAGTTCCACAAAGGCTTAAGACTGCTGTGTCGTACCCAAGCTAAAAGCTGCGATCAATAGAACTTAACTTTTTCTCTAAAGATTTTATCATCATACCTGATACGTAACCGGAATATGATGAGAAAACTGGCATTGCATTATTCCCTTTTCTGAGTCAAGTTCATTGAAATGGAACGCACGAAGCGTTACTTAATACACAGGGGGTTTGTGCTTTCCTTTAAGCTTCTGGCCAGGGAGCTCGGTGTGGCCGCCACACAAGTGACAAAGTCTGACAAGGCTGAACACATCAAGAGGAACCGGCACAGACCGCCGCAGACCTCCACAGGTAATGTGGCCCACCAGCCCACAGAGACGGCTCTACTGTGAGACGACGGGGTGCTGATGCCCTCTGGTTGTGTGCATCCAGGTGTGGGACCCGGCTCCATCGCCAGGGGCTTCATGGCCCAGAACCTGGGCACGGAGGAGCCGAGGATCATCAGGATGGCCCAGCAGGTGAAGGACGTCCTGCCCCATGTCCCGCTCAACGTCATCGCTAGAGACCTGGGTATGTACCGCCCCATGCAGCCCACAACTAGGGCTGCAACAAACGATTATTTTAATAATCGATTAATCTGTCGATTATTTGTTCGATTAATCGATGAATCGGATAAAAAAAAGAAACATTTGTAATTGCCGCGTCTTTATTCAATAACGGAGCATTACTTCAAATTCACAGTGCAGACTGAAGTGTAAAATCACCATGTTATTGCTCCAACGTCCCGGAACTATTAAAAGTAATAATAAATAATAATAAAAATGACACAAAAACATACAATGTATCATATACATTTATATATATATATATATTTATTAGTGCTGTCGAGAGATTAAAATATTGAATCGCATTAATGTCATAGTTGACTCACGATTAATTGCGAGTAATCGAGATTAATCGCAAATCTTTTTTCTATGCTAAATATCCCTTGATTTCTTTGTCCCATTAATTGTTCTCATTTGAATGCTCTTATCAACATGGAGAAGTAATAATAATAATACATTTTATTTATAACGCACTTTATATCAATTCAATGATCTCAAAGTGCTAACAATGGTAGATGCTAGAAGTGCATCGGCTTGCCAAGTTGTGCAAATGTTTTTTTATTGATAACAACATTGGCATATACTGATCAAAACAGGACAATACAAAAAAAAAGCCTATAGTGCAATTAAACGATTAATAAATTTGCGTTAATCGCGAGATAAAAATATTGACGCTGTTAAAATATAAGGGATATCCATGGTTAACCGGTCAAACCTATTGATACCATTTTCGAGAGTCCTTGAAATAGAACTTGTATTATTGCTTTAATTGTTGATAAGATGATCATAGTTCAAGATAGGACGTTAAACAGATCATAATTCCATCTTTACTATCTATTTTATTTTGCTAGGAAAACAAGTTTTCACCAAAATCTCAAAAAATAAATAAAATTCTGTTGCATTTGAACACATCAATCATATTACTGAGCCGACCTGAACACATCACATTTGACACTTTTTGCGATTTCTTTTAAAAAAGTTAACTAGCTCTATGTCCTGCCGATTTTAACATGGATTTTTAAAACTGCATTACTATTTAACTGACGGGACTTTCTACACCGTCCGGTTGTGTGATTACTACCGCTGGTTTGAATGACTGTTGATGCACGCGGTGCCGACTCCGAGCCCGTCTGCACACCGTATGCAGCAGCAGCAGCTGACAGTTTTCGGTTGGACTAGACGGATACTGAGTTGAAGGAGTTTTTTTAACCCAAAGACAGTGAAGGTGCAACACTTTTATATAGGCCTACAGTCCAGTGTTAAGATATGACCAAAATACAAGCTGTGGTCGCTCACAATAAAGCTCGCTGTGGGCGTGCATGAACCAACCTGTAAACAGTGCAGCGCCTACGAGTGACGTATTTAAACGCGCGACACAACGAATCGATGACCAAATTCGTTGCCAACGCTTTTAGTAATCGTTTTTTATCGATTCGTTGTTGCAGCCCTACCCACAACATTATGAAGCTGGACAATGCTAATAAATTGATATTGGTGTTTAAGCTCTAGCAACCGCGACTGAATACTGGCCTTCTCTTGCAGTGAAAACCAACTGTGTGGACACGACGATCACCAACCTCTTGGAACTCTCTGAGGACTCTGCGCTGGAAGCCAGCGTTGCCGGAGCC
Source organism: Gadus macrocephalus (assembly GCF_031168955.1). Taxonomy (NCBI): domain Eukaryota; kingdom Metazoa; phylum Chordata; class Actinopteri; order Gadiformes; family Gadidae; genus Gadus; species Gadus macrocephalus. The sequence continues at coordinate 5,199,817 of NC_082391.1, read as the reverse complement.
TCCTCGTTCGGCTCGTCCCTGAACTCCTCCCCCTTTTCATACGAGCCCACTGCCAAGGTCCAACCCCCACTTTCACTTTTTGGTTCAGGGAAATATTTAGAATTAGTGTGACTGACCAACTTTAGGCCCAATCCCATTTCTACCCCTTACCCCTTCAAAACAAGGGGGAGGGGTAAGGGGTAGAAATGGGATTGGGCCTTACTCTACCATCAACTTTTGGAACAGATATAACCATGGGCACTTTTATGTAGGCGAACATCCAAGTCATTCCTCCCAGCTATGGATGCATATTAACCAAGTCCTCCACATTAATTTGATGTTACCAGTGTATCGTGCTACAATGATGTAATGACTATCCAGCTGTATGTTGTCATGTGACTGACCCGACCTTTGGTCCTTTGCAGCCCGTTGCCAAATCCTTTGGGAAATCGACAACCGACCGACACATGTCACTGCAGGAGCGTAAAGACGCACTGTACAACTACGCAAGAAGGTACGTTGGTCCCAGCAGTACGACGGCCGCAAGCCCACCGTGATCATTGGTACTGATGAGGCTCACTGGAGATGTATTAGGACTATGTTGTAGACTCTGGTCCTATAGAAAGACCATGCTTAAATATAGATGGGCTGTATGCGACAGTGGCTCAGTAGGTAGAGCGGGTTGGCTGGTAACCGGAGGGATGCTGGTTCGAACCCCAGAGTGTCGAGGTGTCCCTGAGCGAGACCCCTCACCATTGAATGCTTCTGACGAGCTGGCTGTCACCCTGCGTGGATGTGTGAATGAATGGTTTTAAGTCGCTTGGGATAAAAGTGTCAGCAAAATCCCCTAAATGTAAATGCTTTTGAGGTTTTGTTTAATTTGTAAGAAGTTGGTATTTTTTCTCTTCTAGCCGATACATCGAGAAATATGGACTGGACAAGGAAGACGAGCATTGAAATATTTTTTTTTTTTTTGGTCAAGCCAATTCTGAAAGCCCATCTGAAGGAACGATACGCCATCATAGCTGTGTTCTTGGAATGGCAAACTCATTATGTCAACACATTTTGTTTGTCATAACTGCTGTGGAATGGGTATTAGGAAAATGTATATGTCAATTGAATGGTGATTTGCATGTCTTTAATTCTTCATTCTGGACATAATTTTGATAACAATTTGTATTACAATCCACCGACTGTGAATCATCTATTTATTTTTATAATGTTCAGAATTGTCAATGACAATAAAATTCAGCTTGACCTTGCTTTTAAGAAGTTGCTTAAATAAGAGTGCTGCATTGTATTCTTTACAGCATGATCTTTGATAATTAATTGTTTCAATAGTTAAGTAGTATGGAGATGGCTAACTGGTACATATGCAATCCGCCACTGTGCTACATAATGGACAATTAGCGGTGGGCGGATGATGCATACGAGTCAGTTGGGTAGAGGACTCCGCCACCCCGCCCTCCACTCCTATGTAGGAAACGGTCGGGTTTGTATTTTATAGAGCATAAGAAATTGCAAATATTGACAGCTTTTTCATTACTGCTTAAGAAAACATTGTCTAAATGTGCTACATACTAATGAATAAAGAGGACTGTAATGAAATACCGGAAGTGGCGTTGCGGAAGTGACGCCTAAGTCTGCTCACTGTACACAGAGGCGGCTAGCTGAGTGGATAGCCATGTCTGGTCTGGAGGCGAGCTCGAATGAAGCTTTAGAGCTGAAAGAAGAGAAGGACTTTGACGTGGAGCTCGAAGGAAATCCCGATTTTGATTACGTACATGATCCCTTCGAATATTTATTTTACAGGTAACGCTTGGTTCATTTAGAGTGTAAATGTTTGCATGGCTAGCCTGCTAATGCTAGCGATGAGGAACGACCTGACGTTTGCTTACATCTCAGCAATTAAGTAAATAAATAGTGTTCACATCTCAGCAATAAAGTAAACGAACAGTGTTCATATCTCAGCAATAAAGTAAACAAATGGTGTCCAAATCTCCGCAACAAAGCCAATAAATAGTGTTCACATCTCAGCAATAAAGTAAAGTGTTCACATCTCGGCAAAAAAGTATATAAATAATCATTCATTCGTCACATCTCAGCAGCAACGTAATAAATGAAGTGTTCACAGCTCAGCAATAAAAACACATGTTCACATCGAATACATTCAGCAACACTGAGCCCTACCCTAACCCTAGCCCTACCCTATTTGTGAATACATGAGTAGCATTGTGTGGAGGACATTTTTCACTATTAAATAAAAGGGAGTGATTATCTGTTGTTCATAGTTGACACTAAAACTTCTCAATATAACCAACATATATATTTTTTCAATTGAAATAATAACCTTCTTGTTTGTCACCACTACTTTGGTGTTGGGTTTGTGTTTTAGGGACAGGAAAGAGTGGTCGGACCTGGAGCCCGTTCCCCAGGACGATGGACCGAACCCCGTCGTGAAGATCGCCTATTCTGAAAAGTGTAAATACTTCACCTGAAACATACTATTGGGACAGCAAGTTGGGCCAATGAGATGAAAAGTCCTATCACAAAGACATATATACCTAATTCAAATGTTAGAGCACGTTCTACCTTTTCCAAAGTGTAAATTAATTGATCTCGCATTTATATTTGAGATAACAATAAGGTTATTTTTAACATGCAGATCAGCACCAACACTCACAAAAACTACCAGGATAACCGTGTTAATAACCTTACTATTTTTCATTTCTTTCTGCAGTTACTGATGTATTTGATTATTTCCGTGCACTACTGAAGAACGATGAGAAGAGTGAGCGGGCGTTCACCCTGACGGCTGAGGCCATTGAGCTGAACGCAGCTAACTACACTGTTTGGTGAGTATGCTGACAATATCAGCCGAAGTTGTCTCTGTGTAACCAAAATCATGCTTTTTTGGTTACACATCATGCCAAAATCAAAATATCGATAGAGTGATATATCGTCGTCCTTCTTCGTGCCATAGGAGAATCGATACACTGGTACCGAATATCGATATATTTAAAAAATATATAAATATACATAATTTTTCTTTCATTTTTAAGAATTTCTTTTTCATTTTTATGCTTTATTCATGAAGGGTTAGACTTCAAATATCACCCCAAATATAGATTTTTCAATACTTAAATAAGGCAATCCAAACAGATTCCCCTCCTCCTCGAGGTTACACTTGAACAGAAGTTAACTAACCAAAGATCAGTTGAATAAAGACCATGAATAAAGAATGAAATCCTTAAACTCATTATGTGTTCTTCGTTACACATATATCGTGATGTATCGTTATATTATTTAAAAAATAAATGGATTATTGCAGAATCGCTGTCATGATATTATCGATATCTGGGGGCCATGTTTTGCGTATCGTATCGTGAGGTACCCTGATGTTCCCACCCCTACCAGGCACTACAGGCGCGTGCTGCTGCAGGCCCTGGAGAAGGACCTGAGGCAGGAGATGAGGTACATCACCGCCATCATCGAGGAACAGCCCAAGAACTACCAAGTGTGGTGAGCAATGCCCAAACCCACTGACAGGAAGGCTCTTGTTTATTGATCCACCGCTGCCAACCTCTGATGAGTGCAGGCTTGAGAGTGTGAGTGCAGTCGGTCAGAGAGGGAGAACAATATTTTTGATCAATTACTTTGACACGCGCTGATTCTTTATCGGGTTTTAGCATTAAGTATTTATGGCCTAAGAGGTAAATTGGACAAATGTGACTATAAACGTGAATATGATGACCATGAATATAAGGACGTGGCTTGACATAAGTAAACTAAAACAGCAAACTTTTGCTTTATAAGAAGTATTTTACATAAAGATAAAGTAAATGGTAAATGGACTGCATTTATTCAGCGCTTTTCTAACATTCAGCCGTTCATGCACACATTCACACAACGATGGCGGGGTCAGCCATGCAAGGCAACAGCCAGCTCGTCAGGAATGGGCAGTCAGGGTGAGGTGGCTTGCTCAGGGGACACCTCGACACACAGTTAGGAGGAGCCGAGGATCAAACCGGCAACCTTCCAGTTACTAGCCAACCCGCTCTACCTCCTGAGCCACGTGCCGCCCCAAAAGTTTCATGTCATACACTCGATTTCTCAGGTCTTGATAAAATAAGACCAGCGACCCCAAACATCAATGTGACGTTTCCAACCTGTGGTTGCAGGCATCACAGACGCATGGTGGTGGAGTGGCTGAGCGACCCCTCGGAGGAGCTGGAGTTCATCGCAGACATTCTCAGTCAAGACGCAAAGAACTACCACGCCTGGCAGCATCGGCAGTGGGTCATCCAGGTACGCCTGCGCGCCGCCCCTGTTTCTGCCTGGTGCTAAAGCCAACCTCTCTTTCCTTGTTAAGTGTCGCCACCCAGTACCAATTTGAGCCAATCAGAGCATGATTAACGTTCTCTGGAATCATTGTAACTCACTTTGGGTAAAATCCTTTCCTAAAAGGCAGCTGAAATAAAACATTATTCACCCATTCAGGTGGGCCTGTCCCTCACATTTGGCTTTGTGTTAGATTACCTGTGGATCGCGCTTTTATCGTTGGGTTGTTCTCCTTAACATGTCCGGCCCCTTAATCGATGGCCCCTTAAGGGCTGATTATGGTCCCATGTCACACAACGCAAGGACCACGCCGACGCTGCGACACAGTAGTGAGCTCGTTTGGGTTCTGCGTCAGGTTTCAGTGAGTGGACCAATCACAGCCCTTGCTGCTGCGTTGCCTCGACGGAAGGTTCCAATTTTTGGTCGGGGCACGTCGCGAGGAGGTGTCCGCAAGGACGTAACGGGTCCGTGACCCCCCTTGCGCTGCGTGAACGTGGGACCGTAATCAGCCCTTTAGTGGATGGCCCCTTAGTGGATGGCCGCCCGACCCGGTGAACGGGACTGAGTGCTGGGCTCACCCTGTGCTGCTGACCGTCCCCCAGGAGTACAAGCTGTGGGACAGCGAGCTGGAGTTCGTGGAGAGGCTCCTTGAGGAGGACGTGAGGAACAACTCGGCCTGGAACCAGAGGCACTTCGTCATCTCCCACACCACGGGCTACTCGGACCCCGCCATCCTGGACAGGGAGGTCCAGTGAGTAGACACCGCCGAGCCCCTCGTTGTGTTGTTACACCCAGGGCAGTCGGCCCTCTCCACTCGCCTACTGGGATTCCTCGATTGATGCTAACAATGGCTCGTTGAGGAGTTCAGGGGGTAGCAGCTAACCAATGACCACAGTAAATCAAAATCCCAGAAGAATGGATTTTGTTGTGACCAAAGAGTGGAGGTGCATAATCTTAACCCAATTTCTATAAACACAGAGAGGTAGTCTTTACAAGTGTTAATGGGATCACGGGTAAAGGATTACCCCGTGACGCTTTTACGTTTCCTTGACGTGATCTTGGTTACTCTGCCACATGACGTGATCATACACTTGGTGATTCAATAAATGAAGGCGAGTCACTGAACGACCCTCCGTTGCGTTGTGTCCCCAGGTACTGCCTGTGTCAGATCCGGAAGGCTCCGCACAACGAGAGCGTGTGGAACTATCTAAAGGGGTAAGCCTGAAGTGAAACTCCCCACTCCCACCAGCTCCCACTCTGCAGCGGTGTGGCGGCTGTTTGAAGCCCTGGTAACCGTGGAGCCAGGACTCAAAGTTGGACCCCCCCCCCCTCTGACCTAGTGTCTCCCCCCCCCCCCCAGGATCCTCCAGGACCGGGGCCTGTCGTCCCACCCCGGTCTCCTGGAGCGCGTCCTGGAGTTGAAGGAGACCCAGTGCTCCCCGTACCTCCTGGCCTTCCTGGTGGACAGCTACGAGGACGCCCTGGAGACCAACAACACCAGGGCCACCCTCAACCAGGCCCAGGAGGTACTGCCAGTGTGTGTGTGTGTGTGTGTGTGTGTGGGTGCACAGTGTAACATTGTCATTATAAATAGACCCAATATAGTGGGAGCTTAAACGCACAACGACTCGACTCATTAATCACGAGCGTCCGGCCGCCCACCCCCTTGGCACGGCCGACCCACTTCAGATGACACAAAAGCACCTCGCGTTCGGCTGAGTGGAACCGGTGCGACTCGAGGGCCACTCCCAGCGAGCCTCTGCGTTGAATGTTTTTCAGTGGCCTGATTAACCTGAAGGACTTAACAGCACCCGTCTAGCAGCGCCATGGGTTTATGCTTTACCGAGGCAACGTTTTGCCCACATTTCACTAAACAAACCTCCCTTCTCCCCCTATCTCCCCCCCCCCGCTCACTGCGTCTCCCCCCCCGTGGCCAGGTGTGCGCGCTGCTGGCCCAGGTGAAGGACACCATCAGGAGGGAGTACTGGCTGTTTCTGGGCCGCTCCCTGGAGAGCAAGTACGGCCCCACCGCCGCCCCCCAGTCGGACGCCGCCTCCAGCGATGCTGCCGACCAGCGGGAGCTGAGTTAACCCTCTGCGGGTCCACAGCCTGGTCCGGAGCCCGGTCCGCAGCATATTCCGGTCCGGAGCCCGGGTCCGGTCCGGTCCGGTCCACACCATAGTCCGGTCCACAGCATAGTCTAGTCCTGGTGATCCTCCACACCATGGCTGGGAATAACCCCTGCGCCCACAGCTCCAAGTTTACAGCGATGTGTCCCCGTGCACTCCGATACCGTCGAACCGGACTCAAACGCATCAAGTTCGCTACGACATTGTCAAGGATCAGCAGACAACTGGTCTGCCTTTTAAGAGGAAGATATCTAATTGGACAACTGCCTTTCGACTGGCTGTGTAGCGGTAATAAAAAAGGAGCGGTAAAAGTGGAACAAGCTAAGTGTTAGGTGCATGTTGGTCTGACCGGTCAGGATGACTTCTGACGGTTTCTAAGAGTCTGTTACTCAGTGATGCGTCGCTTTGTGTGTGAATTGCAACTAGACGAGCCGTGTTTGTGTTTGTGCTTTGATAGCAATATCACCTGCATTGTAAAAAGACATGATTAAAAAAATGTAACCTGCTCGTCTTGCTGATTTTTTTTTTCCTTTACACCTGTTGATCGGTGATGACGCACTAGCGCCAGTAGGTTGCGCTGTTGCTGCATGACGGCAGCAGAAAGCAGAAATAAACGACTTTCGTTGTAGGCAGCGACTGCATCGCTGCCTCGCTGCCCACGACGCAAGTAGTTTATTCTGCCTCTGCGCGAGTCCTTTCACTCCTTCCCTGCTATCATGGATCAAACTGCACCTGTTCTATGTATTTTATTTGTCATCATAGTGGTGAATGCTTGCGCCCACTTACGTTAGGAGTTCTATTCCACATGCTCATGGTCGGGAGGTTCGTTTAAAACGGACCAGCACAACCGAGTAGGCCTCCACCGTACAATTGGCAAGGTCTGACATACATTTTAGGAATTTGGGTGATCTTGACTAACATCCGTTTAAATTCCTTTCCTGCCCCCCTGACAGCCTGTAGGCCTAAATGATAAGTGACAGTCTGCCTCTGACTCACTCCGGGGATTAGCTGGATGAGAAAAGACCCAAAATGCTGTCATTGTGCTCCACAGCAGAAGTGCTCACACAAATGGTTTTGTTTTAAATTGTAGGACTGTACAGTGTTTGGCAATGATAATGTAGCACAATAAATTGATCAACATATTAACAAGCATTGTTCTTGATGATTGAATGGGTTATTGGGCTATAGGACCGGATATTCCTCAGTCCTCAAATCTCTTATTAATAAACCAACTTGTTAGAACGATGGGAAACGCATTGATTATACTTCAGAAAGACTTATAATTCCGAAGTTGGCCAAAATGATATGTTGAATATGTCAAGTTGAAAGCGGAATAAAAATAGTCAACAGTTTTCTAAAATAGTGGGGCCTATTTTCGTTCATGTCATGCATTATTTGAATCCCACGGTTTTTTCATCAAAGTCAGAGTCAACCTTTTCAGTTGCTGCCCAACTTTTCCTTGACGGTGTGGGTTTTAGGGCAAAGTTTTTCTGAAGAAGTTCTAAACGCTGAGGTTATAAAAATAACGTTAATTCAACATTTGCGGAGAGGTTCCAACTGCTGATAACGGACTAAAGGCGTTTTTTTTTTTTTTTTTTTTACACACAGGTTACCGGGGACCTGTGAATGTGTGATGAATTCCTCTGTGGGGGCCGGCTGCCGTCCAGGGTCCTGAAACAGGAGCCCACCCATCAGGACGAGTAGGAGGGTGATGATGAGGAGGATTGTGATTAGGATGATGATAAGGATGATGAGGATGATTACTCTTATGTGCGATTCCATCTCCCATGGTCCCCTGAGAAAGAGCATCAAGGCGGACTCGTTTACCGGTTGAATCCACCGACGCCCGGCCGTAGCCCCCCACCAACACCACATGACAGCAAATAACCATAATGAAACCAGCCATCCACCGGGCTGCAGTCAGACCAGGGAGGAGGAGACCAAACCAGCCATCCACCAGGTTGCAGTAGGCTAAGACCAGGAGAGGAGCAAAGAAAAACAGTCATCCACCGGGCTGCAGTCAGACTAGAAAGGAGGAGAGGAGCAGAGAAAACCAGTCATCCACCACCGGGCTGCAGTCAGACCACCACAGGGAGAGGAGCAGAGAAACAACTTGTTTCCCAGCGTGCGTCTCCCGTGATGCCGAGAGCAGACGCAAAGTGTATTCTTAAGATCGATCCGTCACTTTATGGGCTGGATCTGGCTGCTCGATAGTCCAAGTGCAGAAATAACGCACGTTCTCTCCGATTAAATATTGATATAGTGTGTATCAGCGATCCGGAGCGGGAATGCGAAGGAGGAGACGCACCACCACCACCACCACCACCAGATGATCACCCTTCTCACCGGCAGCAGCAGCCCACCACTTCGGGTCCCCGGCACATGATGTCCCGCCGGTCTGAGGGGGCTTCCAGGGGCTACGAGGAGGACGAGGGAGGATGAGGGAGTGTGGAGCAGGATCGAGTGTGGCAGCAGAGGTGGAATATAATGAAGTGGAGTGGGAAAGGTCTGTGCACCATCTTCTCCAGCACCCTCCTCTTCGTGTGTGCCGTGAGCGAAGTGGTGGTCGGATTACGATGCATCTCCCTGGGCACGGGCGTGCGAGCGCACTTTCACCTAGGCGCCGCGGCCGGGGCGTTTTACTCCGGGGTGCTGGTGGGCTTCGGCCAGGCGCTGCTGGGCGCCGCGCTGCTCTGCTGCACGGAGAAACCCGGCTGCAGGAACTTCTTCCTGCTCGGGGTGGTGGTGTTCCTGCTGGGGGTGCTGACCGCCTTCAGCGGCGCGGTGGTGGACGGGGACACCGTGTCTCTGGTGGAGAGGAAACACTCCCACTACTGCCTGCACGCCGCGGTGGTGAACCCGGCGTGCGAGCTGCTCAAGGATTACCAACGGTGTCTGGTGGTCTCCACGGTTCTTAGCACCCTGGAGTGCCTGCTGGGGCTCATCCACCTGCTGCTGATCAAGAGCTACAAGACAGCGCAGTTCTACCGGAACAGGCAGGCTCAGCGGCGGGGCACCGGGGCGATCCTGTACCGCGAGGAGCGGGACTTTTCCTCGGCGGACTTCCAGCCGGTGTCTTACATCAACTTGGGGGTTTTCAACGTGCTGGACGAGACAGGGGCCGAGGTGCAGTGCCGGGGCCACCCGTCCCTGGAGCTACCGGGCTACTCGTGTACGGACCCGGACCTCAACCTCTCGTACCCCTTCTCGGTTCCGCTGCCCTGCGAGCAGCCGCCCGCGTACGAGGACATATTCCCGGTGGAGGCATGCACCATATAGGGGGGCTGTGTGGACCCCCGGACCCCCAGCAGCTTTATTATTCAGCTGTGTGACAATCACTGACTGTGCTTGGAGAGAATACAGAGAAGTAAGTTCAAAGCGAGGACAATATGAGGCTAATTGATTCATCACTTTACTCCTTCTCACCATATAGGCATATTTTCTTACATAATCAGCCTCCCATCCGACTAATGCTTGTCCAGACGTTCACAGTAACTTTGCCAATCGCAGGTTTTAAAATCTCTCTATATAAAAAACAACAACATGGTCTCGGTTGGAGCTTGCTATTCGAGGCGGAATACGTGTTTTGAATGTCTACATTTTTACATGTGAATAAAAGAATTGTATTTAACCCTATAGATGTCATAAAACCGACCAGTTGTTCCTCAACCGCATCCGTTTACTGTCAATGGTAAGGACCCTCTCTCTCTCTGACGTGCTGATATTATAGATAGCTTTATGGAGACTCTTTTAATGTCTTCGTTTGTTGTGGAATGATCTCTCCCCTCTCCCTTGTAGATGTTTCATATATCTGGAAGAACACCACCTGTTTCACTGAAAGAGCTAACTTAAAAAGACAAATTATTTATTGAAAAAGTGGATGTGATGCTTTGCAAGGTGAACACCTTGATCCCAAATATAAATTTTATAAACATTTATTCAAATGAGTATTCATGTAAATTACGATACATCTAAGAGACAATGTGAATCTTATTCATGCAGTAACGGAGGTGTCTATGCCTCCACCTTAGTGGGCACTAGGCCGACCCTGAGAACCAAACCTTCAGTCTACGGCTGTAGGCCTACTCTCTACTCAGATACCACCGTTGAACGTGTTAGATCAGTGTGGACTTGGGTTCCTCCTTGCGTTTATCTCTCTTGATTCAGTTCGACGTACCAGGCTTCCTCTCTAACGAAGCTCTCTCTTTGGTAGGCTCTTCTTTCCACTTGCTTACGTTAACATTTAGGGCATTTAGCAGACACATTTATACAAAGCAACTTACAACGGTTAATACACACATTCACGCCCTGACGGCGGAGTCAACCACGCAAGGCGACAGCCGGCGCGTCAGGAGCAGTCAGGGTGAGGTGTCTTTGATGGACCCCTCGACACTCAGCTAGGAGGAGCCGGGGATCGAACTAGCAACCTCCCGCTTACCAGTCGACCTGCTCTGCCTCCCGAGCTTAGCCGACCCACTTGTTCTTTTTTTTTTTTTTTTAACTCATCTCATCGAGGTTAAACCTCCAGAGCAGGGTTTAGAGCCGTGATGAGAGCAGAGAACACGCTGTAGAGACGCTGGGTGGAGCTCCTGGAGGCGGAGTCACACGAGGTGCTCTGTCCCCCCCGCGGCCCGGTTCATCAGGTCTTTAAAGCGTGTCTGAGCACCGCCGGTCATTAACATGCCTGGAGGGGGAGGGGGGAGGGGGGGAGGTGTGGAGGCAGCACCGCCGCGTCTCCCAGGGGAAGGCGGTGGACTCAGACACAGCCTTCAGCGACTCGAAGCCAGGGTCTTTATTGCAGGAGGGAAGCGGCTGGCCGGTCTGCCAACTGGCACGCAGCAGAGTGGCTTCCTGCTGCATTCTGGGTGATTTATGTTGAAACACTCACGAGTGTGCAGTGGACTGACCACACACACTCACAGGTGTACACGCACACGGGGGTATACACACGAACACAGGCACACACACACACACACACACACACACACACACACACACACACACACACACACACACACACACACACACATGTAGACAAACTCACACACACACACACACACAAGCACAAGCACATGCACGCACACCGACACGTCCACACAAACACACACACACACTCACACACAAGTGTATACAGAGACACACGCATACACACAGAAGCCCATGCACGCACGGAGACACACACACACAAGAACGAGCACATGCACGCACGCAGACACACCCACACACACCAACACAGCCCACCAGACTATCACACACCCACACACCCACACACCCACCGCCCACACACACACACACACACACACACACACACACACACACACACACACACACACACACACACACACACACACACACACACACACACACACACACACACACACACACACACACACACACACACACACACAGGCCTTCTGATCACCGTCCTCTCACTGACCTTGCTATATCGTGGTACCTGAGGCATCGCTTTAAATTAATTTAAATCAGAGATTGACAATGAAGTTACCGGATATGACGACAGGGCAGCCAAAGAATGGGAAGGGCACCCATAGATTTTCATAATAATGTGCAGATGAATGTTATGAGAGTGTAATGCCATGTGGGCTAATGCCAGCCCGGCCGCCGACGGTTCAGATGTTTGTCTGTGGTGACAGAGGAGGAGGACGTGAGCGGGGAGGGGGCTGGGGCCCACCGGGCTCGCCGCAGCCCGCATCTCCTTCCACCGTCTTCCATTATCTCTCCCATCAGTGAGGACCTCGAGTGTTCGGAGACGCCTCTTCCTGGGAGCCTCTCCAGAGCACTTGTCTTGAGGCTGACTGACAAGAGAGAGAAGTGGCCTCCTGCTGCATTGTGGGGGATTTGGTTTGAAAGACTCAAACTGTGCCGTCGCACTCTTGAGCTCAACTCAGAGTGGAGGGTTCATTCCTTCAAATCCCACGGGAAATAATCCTTTAAAGATAAACACACAAACGTATACGCACACACACACACACGGTCTCAAACACACATGGTCACGCGCGCACACACACACACACACACACACACACACACACACACACACACACACACACACACACACACACACACACACACACACACAAAGGGTGTGTGTGTGCAAAACAAACGATGCCTACTGGAAGAACCAATAAACACGGACCTGAATAACATATTCCACCAGGAAGGTACAGCAGAAATGACCTTCAAAGAAATTTTTGTGCATGAATTAGACGCGTCCGCCGCGCCGCTAGCTACACATGAATTCCGTGGAGTTATTGAGCGCTATCTCTCCCTAGAAACGAGGTACACTGAGGTACATGGGCTAACCCGACGGCTGCTTGTTTCCCTTACTGTGTGTCACCAGCGGCAGGAGGCTAGAGTTGGTTTCTAAAGTGAAGTCGTTTTAATTGCCATTCGCGGAATGATCGGTCTTCTGCGGGTGTACAGGACGACCAAGCTCAACAGGATGTTAGTCTGGGAACAAAATGGAGGAGTTATGGGTTAGACAGTGTTCTGGGTTGGACAGTGTTATGGGTTGGACAGTGTTACGGGTTAGACAGTGTTACGGGTTAGACAGTGCTCTGGGTTAGACAGAGTAATGGGTTGGACAGTGTTACGGGTTAGACAGTGTTACGGGTTAGACAGTGCTCTGGGTTAGACAGAGTAATGGGTTGGACAGTGCTCTGGGTTAGACAGTGTTACGTGTTAGACAGTGCTCTGGGTTAGACAGAGTAATGGGTTGGACAGTGCTCTGGGTTAGACAGTGTTACGTGTTAGACAGTGCTCTGGGTTAGACAGTGCTTTGGGTTAGACAGTGTAATGGGTTGGACAGTGTTACGGGTTAGACAGTGCTCTGGGTTAGACAGTGTTAAGGGTTGGACAGTGTTCTGGGTTGGACAGTGCTCTGGGTTAGACAGTGCTTTGGGTTAGACAGTGTAATGGGTTGGACAGTGTTACGGGTTAGACAGTGTTACGGGTTAGACAGTGTTAAGGGTTGGACAGTGTTCTGGGTTGGACAGTGTTACGGGTTAGACAGTGTTACGGGTTAGACAGTGCTCTGGGTTAGACAGAGTAATGGGTTGGACAGTGCTCTGGGTTAGACAGTGTTACGTGTTAGACAGTGCTCTGGGTTAGACAGTGCTTTGGGTTAGACAGTGTAATGGGTTGGACAGTGTTACGGGTTAGACAGTGTTAAGGGTTGGACAGTGTTCTGGGTTGGACAGTGTTCTGGGTTAGACAGTGCTCTGGGTTAGACAGTGCTCTGGGTTAGACAGTTTTACGGGTTAGACAGTGTTAAGGGTTAGACAGTGTTATGGGTTGGACAGTGTTACGGGTTAGACAGTGTTAAGGGTTGGACAGTGTTCTGGGTTGGACAGTGTTACGGGTTAGACAGTGTTACGGGTTAGACAGTGTTACGGGTTAGACAGTGTTAAGGGTTGGACAGTGTTCTGGGTTGGACAGTGTTATGGGTTAAACAGTGTTACGGGTTAGACAGTGCTCTAGGTTAGACAGTGTTACGGGTTGGATAGTGTTAAGGGTTGGACAGTGGTCTGGGTTGGACAGTGGTATGGGTTAGACAGTGTTACGGGTTAGACAGTGCTCTGGGTTAGACAGTGTTACGGGTTGGATAGTGTTAAGGGTTGGACAGTGTTCTGGGTTGGACAGTGTTATGGGTTAGACAGTGTAACGGGTTAGACAGTGCTCTGGGTTAGACAGTGTTACGGGTTAGACAGTGCTCTGGGTTAGACAGTGTTACGGGTTGGACAGTGTTATGGGTTAGACAGTGTTACGGGTTGGACTTAGTGACACAATAACTTAACACTTTTACTACTTTTGAGAGGGTGAAGATGTTTCAAGTACAAACCCATTTAAAAAAAAAAGAATACTATATATTTATACATACAAATAAAGATGGCAGAGTGAGGAAATTATGTAAGAATCAAACCTAAGTCGCATTACAATTTATTTTAAAGGTCCCATGGCATGCTACTTTATGGATGCTTTAATATAGATATTAGTAGGCCCCAAACACAGTATTTGAAGACATCCCGAAATTCAGCCGTGCACACAGCCTTTAGCCGTGTTCTTTAAATACTCTAGAACACACGGGAGTCCTGGAGCTCTATATCTAAATAATATCATATTATACATAGATATCTATATAATCTAATATATATTATCATGGCCAAAAGCTGTGTGAGCCTCGAGACGATATTATGAATCTCAAACGACCGCGTCGGGTTCTCCGACGTCTCTGGTTCTTCCACGTCCACATCAATCTGAAAGTAGACTGAACCACGACATGGAGGAGAAAGGGATTGTTGCCCGCGATTGTTGACTGCGGTTGTCTCCCGCCGGAGCCTCGCTGCCAAGGCAGCGAGGATCACTTTCCAAATCAGCGCGCTTGAGCCTCCGTATTTTTAAAGGCGAGCAGAACACCTAGTGCTTGTTTAACACCGAACGCAAGTTTTAGCCACTGGGGGACCATAGGCAGGCTGGGGGAACTCATATTTATGATAGAAAACCTCATAAAGTGAGATTTTCATACCATGGGACTTTTAATGCAACTTTAGTATTTCTGTATATTTATTTTGAATAAAAAATTTGAACTAAACTTTCAGTTCTCAGAGTTTTGGAGTCAAATGGATGTCTGATGGGCACAACATTACACCATATCATCTTCAAGTTCACAACCCAACCCAAAGTCATACTTTTACTTTCAACATGCAAGTAAAAACAAAAATCATCTTGAACAACGAGCAGGCCGTGTCTTGTTGATCATTCAGGGGCTGATTATCATTGTTAAACATTTAACAAGATTGGTGTCCATAGGGAGTGATATACAGGGAACTGTTGATTTGGTCTGGTATAGAAGCTGTTATCCAACAGTTTATACGAACGCCTGTGATACCATTAATATTCCAACCGTCTAGTGTGATTCCTCATATGGATTAGGTAGCGACAGCTCTCCCGATATAGCTCCAACTGCCCTAGGTTACTCCCTAGCAACAGACCCAGGAGGAAAACGAATAAAACCAACACAACCATCTCTGGTGAAAAATGCAACAGATTTGAACCCAACAAAAGATTATCTCTACAACCCAGAACACGAACCCCCCTGATCTCATCCCGCTCCCAGTCAATTAGCAGAGAAAAGGATGCATCAGCCTTCAGAAGCCAATTAAGGCTCCCCTCCTGATGATAATGATGTACCAAAGGAAGGAGAGAATCACACACAGAGTCTTTGCATGGGAGTGTAACGTGTGCCACTGACGCTCTACAAAGGCCTGGGTGAGGGCTGTGTGGTCACTGGAGCGCTGATCCATTCAGTGTCGTAATGATGACTAACTGATACCCTATTAGGGGGCAAAGATACCAGCCTGCTGGGCGCTGTTATCCCCGGATCCCCTTTATCTATCAGCCCCCCCCCCCCCCCCCCCCCCCCCTTTGCATGGGACAGGAGAGCTGCATTAGTTAAATGACAGCTCCCCGGGCACTGGACACACACACACACACACACACACACACACACACACACACACACACACACACACACACACACACACACACACACACACACACACACACACACACACACACACACACACAGGTGGACACTCCAGAGTAAAAATAGCTGAGTTGCATTTTAAAGTTATTCACTGTGGAGAACACCGGGGCTGGGTTACTGCACAAGTGATTACACTGCAGATATTTAGATGAATGATGTACGCTGGCACGGAGGTGGGGGACCGGGGGCCAGAGCGGCCCCCGAGCCGGGGACGCCACATCCGGACAGGGGGCCCCCTATTAGCTGCGTCCATCACGCAACATCCTGCTTCTGCAGACGTCGACTCGAAAAAAAAGACTTTCTCACCTAGAAACTCGGTTTAAGAACGCATGAAGGAAGGCAGCAGCGGCCCTCAGATGAATGGAGATTCAGCCTGAAGGCGTTTCATTTTTTGCGTCTGTATGCTTTCACGAATATGAAAAAGGCAATCGGACACACATCCTGCCGCTCCTGTAGAGGGGAGAGAATCGATCGCTCCTAAAAGCCTCAGTTTCAAAACATCCATTTGTCAGGGAAAGTTTGTTCTGGAGGGGCCCAGGACGGGCCCTTCGCTGGCGGCCCCCAGCCCTCTGGAGGGGCCCCAGGACGGGCCCTTCGCTGGCGGCCCCCAGCCCTCTGGAGGGGCCCCAGGACGGCCCTTCCCCTTTGGCCCCCAGCCCCCAGACATCTGTGCCATCACAGC
Organism: Gadus macrocephalus; assembly: GCF_031168955.1. Classification (NCBI taxonomy): domain Eukaryota; kingdom Metazoa; phylum Chordata; class Actinopteri; order Gadiformes; family Gadidae; genus Gadus; species Gadus macrocephalus. The sequence continues at coordinate 5,183,121 of NC_082391.1, read as the reverse complement.
CTGCTGGCATCAATGTGAGGCTGCTGCTGTTCAGCTGTGTCCTCGTTACTTATCCTGGTCCAGGACGTCTACTTTATCAGGAGAATAATAATAATAATAATCATGAATCAATATCCAATCAGTTTAATTACTGTTGGTCACACACACACACACACACACACACACACACACACACACACACACACACACACACACACACACGTACTCGTACACACACACACACACACACACACACACACACACACACACACACACACACACACACACACACACACACACACACACACACACACACACACACACACACACATACTTTTAACTCAAGCGACCCAACCAGCAGTAAGTGGGTAAAGATGACGCAGCCCTCGGTGAATCACTGGTTCCACGTGTCGTGTAGCGGGTTACGCCATCTGGGTCCCAGGAGGATTCATGGCTCAAAACACTTCATCGTGTCGATTGGTCGACCAACGTCAGCTGTTACTTCAGCGTGTCGTACGGTTGTTCGACTGGTGTCAGCTGTTTAGCCTTAACTGTGGAGAACAAATTTTCCGAAGTAGCCCCAGAGACCGCGGAGCTTCACCACGGGACGTCAGACCTGTCAATCATAAAGCACTATCAGAAGCATTCTGTGTTGATCAAAACCGCCCGACGCAATTCACCAATTCTATGAAAGTTAGAAAATAAGCCACAGGCTTTCCTCTCCTCAACAAGTACCTCACCCTCCCAAACTCAATTTTGCTGAGCCAGATTTGACTTGACCGGAAAAGAGAACCGGAGATGGGCGGGGGGGATGGGTTGGCTGGGCCGGAAGGGGGAACCCCTGGCAGACAAAGTGAGCCGGCTATCGATCTGAATAGCTTCTAGCGGCCCGATGCGTTTTAAAAAAAAACTTCTGCTCCTTCCCAATAGCTGCGTTGGCCTCGGTCCATGGGGCACTTAGCACAGACCTCCGGAGCAGCAGGGGGGGCAGGAGGGGACAGGCCTGGTCAGCTCTGCATCACGCTGAACTCCACGCTGGTTCTTTGTGTCGGCTGCTGCAGTAAACTCATCCTGAGTTAGTTTGTTTTCGCTGGATCTTGCCAGATCTTGCAGAGCTCCCCCCCCCCCCCCCCCCCCCCCGCCCAGACACACTGACTGCAACCGCCACACACAAACACACACACACGCACACACACACACACACACACACACACACACACACACACGCACACACACACACACACACACACACACACACACACACACACACACACACACACACACAAGTTTAATTTTAGAATTCAGATGCAGATTTCTGCTCCTGTCCCCACATCCATTCAGTGGCGACCGTATTACCCAAGTGTACACCTGCGCACCTGCTCATAAATGCACATATATAATCAGCCAATCACGTGGCAGCATCTCGCGGTTCAGTCGTTGTTCAGACCGAAGAAAAGGGAAGGCATGCGACCCGGGTGACCTTGGCTGTGGAAGTGACGGTGCAGGAGGCGCTGGCTTCAGCAGCGCTTTGAGGAACTGCTGATCTCTGGGGGATATCCTCGCACCACAGGCTCTGGGGTTGACAGAGAATAGAGCACCTTAAAATAAGAATAACATCAAGGGAGCGGTGCTTCAAGGGACGCCAGGCGCCGTGTCAACGAGAGGTCAGGAGGAGAGCAGACAGCCACTCAACCAACCAACAGACACGGGAGGACAAGAGCTCTGCAAACACATCCAACCTGGAAGTGGATCAGGCTGCACCAGGGTCACACGTTCACTCTCTGGAGACCAGTCTTGTGTCTCATGTGTGATGTGGTCATATGTGGTCTTATGTGGTCTAATGTAGTCTTATGTGGGCTTATATGATCTTAGGTGGTCTTTTAATGTCTTATGTGGTCTTGAGGTCTTATGTGGTCCAATGTGGTCTTGTGAGGTCTTATAGGGTCTTATTTGGTCTCATCTCAATCCAGTTTGTGGAGCACTTCTGGGATGTTTTTATGTATATAAATACATGTATATATGTTATAAATCTTAATATATATATATATATATATATAATCGCAATATATATATATATATATTTCAATATTTATTTCAAGTATAAAATTCACGGTACATAAATGATGCACAGAAACAATGATAGTCATAGAACAGGATTTTATTTAATAAAAATGTAAGTCAATTATCACCACCACCTGCACTTCCATTCATATTATATCACACTATTCTCCCAATTATGAAAAGCCTGATTCAAAACCAACAATCATCCCATCATGGAATAAGTAGAAATAAAGTAATAAAAAAAGGCCATCAAACCGAACGGAACTAAAAACACGAGCATCTGGATCAGTTGGAGGACATGGCTTATCCATTCAAGGAAATGGGTTGATTTATATTCAGGGCAGATCCCATTAAATGATAAGACAACAAACCAAAATAAATTACAGAAACAAACACAAGTAAACAAGTTCGAATTTGCATAGATGCACCAGCCAGTGCGGAGACAACACTACAGAGACGTTATAGAAAGGATAGAAAACAAAAACCTAACAATTCAACCGGTGACAGACACACTACTTCTAGTTCTGTCTAATAATTATTCGAGATGGAAAATCACTTGGCCGCTCTGGTCCAGAGGGGTTCGTCCTGCAGCCCGGAGAGGCCTTGACCTCTGCATCTGTCTGATGACCTCTCCAGGTGGTGGCCAGTCTCTGAAACACCTACGCGTACGCGTACTTGAGCCCCTCTGCTGGACGACAGAAGGGGGCCTCAGCCCCACCGCCCAATCACAGAGCTGCAGGATCGCCTTCCCGTTCTCTCCCGCTAACGAAGCAGGATGCTTCTTTAAAAGAGGTAACCTGTTGTCAGAGGGCTGATCCGCTAGCCCCCCCTCGGCCGACCCCCCCTCGGCCGACCCCCCCTGCAGTCCCTGTCAGGCTGCAGACCAAGCTGAGCCTCCAGGCCTGATGGAGGAAGACTTTTACTTTGGAAGAGGTGAATGTCCTTGACGATGTACTTGAATAAATGATGACTTTACTATTTCTAAGCGCAGTGCACAATGAGTCTCTTAACACAGATGTGGTGCAATCCTTTTGATTTGGAGTTATAAAAATACGCTGCTTGTGGTTTAACGATATTCAATCACGTTTTGTAACCATAGGTGGTTTGTTTCTGTTGTTTGTTTCATGTTCAAAGCCCCAGAACTAGGCTAACTCAGCCTCTGCGGAGAGTTCATCTTATTGCCAAGAAGCTAATTCAAGAAACAGTGGAGATGTTCTCGTGCATGTCAAAACATTCTGATGAGATTACGCCCAGTAATAAATATGCACGGCTCAGACGCTTACATTCTCTATTCCAGATCATTCCATTCCACTCCCCCTCCCAGAAGATGATCAAGGGAGAAAAGGAAAGCCGGGAAGATACTGTGGAATGAATCAGGGCAGGCCAGAGCCATGGTTCAACAAGCCCCACAACATGAGCCTCGCATCTTACTCTCTTCCAGTCCATAACCATAATTGAAAGCAACAATATGTTACTGGTAACGTCTTAGAAGGAGATGAGATCGGTGATTTACCTGTGGGCTGATCAGGTGACACAGTATAATAGACTGCAATGGTCAGAGACTCTTTTTTGACCTCAGAGGCGAGCTAGACAGACTGCTCTGTGTGTTTCCATTCACAGAACTACTAGGAAACATGACAGTGTCCTGACGGATCACCTGCATCCTCCCAGGTGTGAAGTGACCACTCGTTGTCCGGCCGCTGAACCTCTGATGGCCGAGGCCGTCACACCCAGACCGGGAGTGGACCGGTCACATGACAGGGCTCTGTGACACAGACGGACACAGTACCGCGTACCTGTCAGCGGCTGCGGCCCTGAGGGCTACAGCAGACTGGAGGAGTGGTGCTTGTGCTGCGCATAAACTCAACTTGAACCTTTGCTCAGCTTTCCGTGGAATTCCGCATTTAAATCCCACACGTGCACACGCACACGAGCGCACAGACACACACACACACACCCTGATATATACCCACACCCTGGTACATACATTCGCTCACACTCACACACACACACACACACACACGCACACACACACATACAGGTTTGGTTGTACTGTAGTGTGTGTAGTAGGAGCCCCAGAGCTTTGTTTTGGCGTGCGGAGCGACGGCTCAGAGCCGCGGCGGGGGAAGGGGAGGGGAGGGGGGGGGGGTTTGCGGGGGCGGCGGTCTGATAAGACGCAGATGCCCGCCGCACGGAGGGTATTTCCATTTCCCCAGACTTCTTCTTCTTCTCGGGGAAACATCTGGAGTCAAAAGCAATCAGTCGTATGAAAGTGACAGAGCACGCTGCACGTAATTGGACGGCAGCAGATCATTTGCTGCTCTGGCTCTGTACTCGCGGGGTCCTCTGGACGCCGGCGCCGGCGGCGGTTCCAATCACCGGAGGAGCCGTCAAGAGAACCGCACCCATCTGACCCTAAATACCCCGGCTTACCCAGACCCTGGGGGGCCACTCAGACACTCAGACACTTGCTGGCCGGCCCCCCCCAAGTAAAACAAGAGGGAAACAACGCAGATTGGCTTCTTCCAAAGTTCTTCTTAAGATAGAACATTTGTTCTGGTGTTCTCACACCATATCCCGCTGGTAGAACAGTGTTATTTATGTAGTTCAACTCTCAACATCTCACACTCGGAGTCTCTGAGGACTTCGCACACAAACAGTATAAACTTCATTCCAGTAGCCCTCCAAACAGATTGCAGCAAGGTAATGCTACAATTGACTTTTTACTTGGTTACACGATCAATAAATAGATTTCCCCAACAAATGTAAAACAAAACAACAACAAAAGAACAACCCCCCCCCCTGGTGCCCAAACAGGACGTTTGTCTTCAATGTTCAGTCCATCGGCCTCCTTCACCTGGGCGGCCATCTTGGCTTCCAAATGCTAGCTTGCATTTTTCAAACAAAGATGGCCGCCGAGGGCAACATACAAACAAACAAACAAACAAACAAACAAAGGTGTGCGGCCCTTTAGGGCCTGGCGGCGTCGGCCTGCGCCGTCTCCATGGCGCCCAGGAAGAGGCAGAGCACGGTGGCGAGCAGCGCGTGCGCCGCCTCGTAGAGCAGCTTGGGGGAGAAGACGCTCCAGATGAAGAGGTGGTAGCGTAGCGCCGTCACCAGCACCACGTAGGCCGCCACCGGCACGCTGCGCAGCAGGGCCAGGACATAGCAGCCGTGACCCAGCGCCACCGGGGTCCTGGGGGGGGCAGAGTCAAGGGCCGGTCACAACAAAGGAGAAGGGGCGGGGCCAGTCCATACAAACTCAACGCAAAGACGCGTTTAGAGGACAAAGAATTGCAAGAAAAACCCGCGGTGCAAAATTATGAACGCCGTGGTGCGACCACCCTGGTTCACACAGATTTTCCGTGATTCTACTCGGGCAAACAGTTTCGCGTGACGTCGGGACGCTTCGTCGGGACAGCCAATCGACGTTCACTCCCTAACGCCCCGTGCCCACTACCTCCGTCAGTTGACCGTTGCCCATTGACTTTGAATGGGGACGGTCGCGCAATGCATTGTGGATCCGTCCGTTCAGTTGGAGCGTTCGCCACCGTCAGAAAGTTGAAAAATGTTCAACTTTTTCGGCAGCGACGGTTCCGTCATCCAATCAGATCGCGTATGCTTGGGCTTGGCTGACGTATGCCTCTGCAAAGACTACTCCCCCATCCGTCAGCCACGCCTTCCCACGTCCGTTGACTGACGGTGCAGTGGGCACGAGGCGTAAAGGTCAGAGGGAACCGCAGCAAGGAGGAGAAAGGGATCGTTGCTCTATGTCGAAAAATAAAATACATAATATCATATAATCTCGATCGCGGAAAGGAACTTTGGCGTTCACTCACTCGCCTAATCTATATTCACGTACCCCGGGAATTTGCCTGATCAAATCGCCCAAATCACTGCCGCAGGTAAAGTCTACAAGCGAATCCAGGCGAAGACACGGCAAGGCTAATATATTTGCTTTTGGTGTGAACTCACGGTCACAGAGATAAGGAGGAAGCCTTGGAGTCAGTTTGAAGGCATCGAGCCATGTTGTGTTTAAAGCGCTGGATTGGTGACGATGGATCCTACGTCTCTCTGCCGTTGAGTGGATAACATTGTTTGCATGCATGTGATGGACAGGTGAGACGGATTCCCCAGACCAATCATGGCAGAGATAGCCCTGATAGGTCAGATAGGAGCTGGGAGTGGTCTCGGATCAACACTCAGACCATAGCTGTAACGTCTTACCTGCTGCACCCTCAACTTAGTGGTGGGGTTGGAGGAGTTCTGAGAGTTTAGAGGACAACGTATGGACGGCTGTCAGGAGGCGTGGGGAAGTGTTTAACAGACTTGGTTCTACCATTGATCTTATAAGTATATCCGCAGGATCTGAATTGGTAAAACTGACCTTTAGAGAATGGGAAAATATCTGCCTGATTGCCTGCTTCTGCAGAAACACACACACGTCAACGCGCACACACACCACCGCACACACACTCTCCCGCACGCCCAGTCAACTGTATTTTCTAAGTCTAATGATTAAATCTCTACGGTGCCGCTGAAGCAGAGCGGCGTCAGGTAATTACAGTCTGAGCAGGGAGAGGAACGCGACGTACGAGTTTAGAGCAATTAGAACAAAGAGGAGAGAATATACATCATCCGTCCTCCGCCGATCCATTATCATCCACGGTGAAACTTTCTGTATAAAGTAGACCATCGACACAGGTCTCCGGATCCATGCATCCATAAGGTGTACCATAAACACATATCTGCTGATCCATGCATCCATAAGGTGTACCATTAACACATATCTCCTGATCCATACATCCATAAGGTGTACCATAAACACATATCTGCTGATCCATGCATCCATAAGTTGTACCATAAACACATATCTGCTGATCCATAAATCCATAAGGTGTACCATCGACTCATATCTCCGGATCCATACAGTTTACCATCGACTCATATCTCCCGATCCATACATCCATCGACACATATCTGCTGATCCATATATCCATAAAGTGTACCATCGACACATCTCCTGATCCATACATCAGTACGGTGTCCCTCGATTGAGGAGGGAATCGCCAGATCTCAATCGATTGGCTGTTTTGATTCCAAACACACACACACACACACACACACACACACACACACACACACACACACACACACACTACCCTGCGCTAATGAGTGCTGCTGTACAGGCATCGACTGGCTTTAACTTCCACATTATGACATTACCCGGGGGGTATGCATCCCAGTGTGCTACACCACTCGGGGTGTGTTCTAACAGACCCAGCGCTGTGTTGTCTGGGCCCCGTTTACGGGAGCTGTGGTTAAGCGGCCGTGGGCCCTGGGGGACTGCAGAGTGCCGGGCTATATGTGGCCATCGATCTGCAAGGATAAAATAAAATAAAAAGACTTGCCAAGCGCGCCGGGCGACTATTGGCTAATGTGCACTTTAGCAGGTAGTGACTTTAAGCCGCGGGTGGCTAGTCGCCGGCTGCCCCTAATTGTCCCTAATGAGACGCGCGGCCAATCTAATGCGTCCAATCAGAGCCTGCGTCCGAGCCGGCCTGTGAACGGTGGGCTGAGAGCGTCTCCAGAGCCGCCGGGCTCCAAGTGGCCGCGCGGTCGGCTGTTGACATCGCGGGACGCCGGCTGCACAATTAAACCTCAATTGATGCTCAAAGCTTCCAGCCTGGCGTGGGCGGCCATTAGCGACCCTGCATGTATAGGGTTTCAAGGGAAAAGGAGGGAAAAACAATCAAATAAAAAGGGGAGTGTGGTGCGTGAGTGAGGCGCGGCTAAGTGGGCTCCGACTCGTGTCTGGGGAGCGCCAGCCCGGCATCAGTGTCTATTGATCCGCTCCTCGTCTCCATTTCCTGCTTCCTGCTGCAGCCGCTGATGGAGCAGAGTGCATTCTAAATGAGCTGTCCCGCGTCAGCCGGCTGACAGGCCTTCATCTATCACCCCGCCCGCCTCCTGCAGCGCAGAGGAGGTGAGGTGGGGGGGGGGGGCGGGGGGGGGGGGGGATCATTGTGGAGGAGCTACAAGCGGGCTGACAGCAGCCAGCGCACTGGAAACAGAGTGTGATGTGACACCAGCCAGAGAGGTCTCGTCACACTGGATTAAATCAACGTGGAGAGCGTCTCAGGTCGGCGGAAACGGAGACACGCTGCGCTGGGGTCACCCAGGGGGATACAACAAGGTTATTAATACATTACTATTGATAGATTCATGTATAATTGATTGTTTCTATTATTAATAGATCGACGGCGGCCCTGTGATGGTTTCAAAAACGACGCTCCTGTTCGTCAAACTTTATTTTTTTCGTTTCGGATTCACAAATATTTCAACGGATGAATGATCAGATATTGAACCGGAGGATTCCGCACGCAAATGACACACGGCGATGACAAACGAAACACCAACGAAGAAAAGAATAGACAGAAACAACCGCGTCTTTGACCCGTTCGTATCGCGGCGCGAGGTCGCGGTGCGAGCCCGGGTCGTCGTCACGGCGGCGGCGTTGGGGGCGGGGCCACTCACCTGAGGCTCTCCGAGTTGAGGTAGCACACCAGGTGGCAGGCCCAGAGCAGGGGCCCCGCGTACGTCCCCAGGGCCGTCAGGAAGATGGCGGGCCCCTCCACGTAGCTCTCCAGGCCCACGAAGCCCACCGAAACGTCCACCGTGCCGATGTTGTTGGAGTTCCCCTGCAGAGAAGAGGCTGTTTAGAGCACGGCTGGACTGACATTACACCCGTAGAGGTCTGAGGAACAATGGTCTTATTAAAGGGGTCATATCAGGCTTTTTTCGACTTTTCCCTTTGCTCTAGACTGTTACATGTCATGACGTATGTATACATGTTTTACTTCTGCTAAAATAGAAAAATCAAAGACCGCAGTACTCTCAAACTTGACTTCAATAAAAGTGTGACGTCAGACAGCGGGCGCTGCTGAAGTGCAGAAGTCCCGCCTCCCGGCTACCAGCAATGTTTACAACTTCTCGGGAAAGTGAATTTGCTGACGCACGTGCAAACGCCACTGTGTGGGCGTGCTGACCAATCACAGCAGACAGGGCTAGTCGGGAGGGGCCCCTGAAGCGACATGATGCAAATCAGACCGTTTTTGAAAGATGCTGAAAATTAGTTAATAATAAGGGGTATTTCTAACACACAGGCATGTAACCCTATTCTAGTGGTACCCCCAAATTAAATGATTAACCCTAAAAAAGAATGATATGGGATATTCAAAGGTCAAGTGTGTAGAAAGAATTAAAAAGCAACTAGCCGTGGACCAACTGAATCTCTCTCTTCCCCCCCCCCCCCCCCCCCCCCCCAACACATCCACCCCTCCCTTTCCAACGACTACGGTGGCCTGCAGTGGCCCGTATTGTGTAAGGTGTTAGTAGTTATTTCTACTTTGCGCAAAACTGACATAAGTCCTATTCGCACCAAGGTCGACTTTGAACCGCTGTAGCATGACTCTAATGAATCCTTTCAACCAATCACAGTTGTGTATCTCCGTCATCCTCCCCAGTGTATATGATTTAGGACGTGGTGGAGGCAACGGCCTTCTGCATCCCTCCCACAGACCTCTTATTGGATCCATAGTGGTAAACCTATCGCCATCTGTTACATGCATTGATCATTCATCTAGATAGCAGTCGGCGCGAGACAACAACGTTTACCTTCCCTGTGGTACGGGAATATAGATCGCTTTTGATAACACAACGGTGCGCAGTTGAATCCCTGCAATTCTGTTTTTTGATACCAACCTTATCCCAAAGAGTGATAGCCTACTTTTAGTTATCAAACAGGAAAACTACCTGAAGAACTTGAGTCAGCAAAACATGGATGCATTAATAAATGTACACCCACTTATCTTAATCCCCCCTCATCCGCCAACTGCCCTTCCCTACAATATTTTACCCTTGGATTAAAAAAGTGAAACTCATGGATAATTGAATCCTCTAAATATATTGGATATTTTGGTGAAAGGCAGGAGCATAAACTCGTCTTCACAGGATATACGAGGCGTGCCCGAGAGTTTAAGCGAGGGTTAAGCTTTTAGGAAACACAAATATATAATTTATATATATGACGTCATATATGGCGGGTGAGCGACTCTGCGGTCCTGACATCGGCACGGGGCTGAAGACTCAAGACTCACTTGTTCAGAGTTCACCGAGGCTCGGCATGGCCACCCCCTCCCACCCTTCTTAACCTAGTGACTGTTAGTACTTGGCACTTGTTTCTATGATATCCTTACTGTACCGACAGAGATATAGGCTATTGTTGTTTCTCCTTCTTCTGACAAATGCACACTGCAATGTCGCTTTGGGTAGAAGCATCTGCTAAATGCCCTGAATGGAAATGGAAATGGTTTAAAACCAAGGAGTGTGGCACATTTCATATGCACCACTATTGATATCATTATGAAGCTCCTACACAACGACGGTCCAAAGCGTAACCAGAAGTGGTCGTAGCCCAGGGGATAACGAGCCCCCTCCTTCCGACAACTCCTCCCTACGTAGACACAAAGGGCTAATTCTAGGGTTGTGAAAACACAACTGCAGCGATTTTCCATGGGAACATGCACACTAAACACACTAGTTAAAACATCCTTATGAATATCTCATTCCATTCTGCCAGGTCCGTCCCGCTAGATGTCCCCCTAGAATCCACACACTCTTGTGGCCCCATTGTTCGGTAATGGACGTTGAAGGTCCTGGGCGATATCGATCGATAAGGTACCGTTTGACGTTTTACAACAGACCACGGACATTCATTTCCGATGACACGCTTTTATGCGAACGTCCATCCCAACCCTGATTGCCTTTACACCTGCGCTCGTTCACCTTTCCCCTGACTGCAGCCAGCACCTTTGTTCAGTGAGTGGCTTGACATTAGTCACGATGATAAAACCTGTTCACCCCGTCGACCCACTCGGTTTATTAAAGACGAACGGGTGCCCTGCGTTAAGTACTGCGTCGCCCTCTGCGGTGATATTGCGACGGAATCGCCCCACCGTGGTCTCAAACTCTATTAGGGAGAGAGGAAACAGCGGGGGGCCGGGATCATAATTCACCCTGATTCATAGTTGGCCTCCCCCCGTTGTTTAGGATTCCCCTCATCCTAAATCTTCTCTGCTCAGCAAGTCTGCTCCTACTGATAGTGAGTGTACGGACGTGCCTCTTCCACATCCATTCACAGAACCCACTCAGTGACGGCATGTTTTTGTACGATGTGGGGATGATAGCTATAATTACCTAGTTGATTTAGATCCGCCCGCACACACACACACTCGCAGGCCTCCCCGGGGGGGTCGTCAGTGGGGTGTCTGAGTAGCGGTAATATGCTGCCTCACCCCGAGGACCCAGCTGACAGATGGTACGGGACACACCTCTGCAGTCCCCACGGTAACACTGTACCAGGGTGGGATTCATCTCATTGTTGATTCACCTATAAAGTATTTTACTTAAATATGATAAACAACTCTAAGTCCCCTCTCAGGAGGTCAAACCGATTCCTCCACTGTGCTCGGATCGTCTGACCAGCATCATTTACACCACACAACTAAAGGACGATATTCAATAAACCATCTCGCCGGCGAACTTTGTCACAATGGACTAATCAACCAATTAATCAATCAAGTAGATGTAATGGTGAATGTACTGCATTTAAACAGCACTTTTCTAACCAGTGGTCGCTCAAAGCGCCTTACAATGCTGCCTAACATTCACCCATTCATTCCCACATTCCCACGCCGACGGCGGAGTCGACCACGCAGGGCGACAGGTAACACGTCAGGATCAGTCAAGGCGAGGTGCCTTGCTCAGGGAAACCTCGACACTCCGCTAGGAGGAGCCGGAGATCGGACCAGCCGCCTTCAGGTTACCAAGCAAACCCGCTCTGCCTCCTGAGCCACATGCCGCCCCGTAATCCCCTCCCAAGAGCCGGGCGGGGGGCTTACAGCGGGTCGCCCAGCGCTGGTGTACAGCCAGGCATCAGAGACATAGCCGCTAGCTGCTGCAATTACTCAAGTGGTCTCTAATTACGCGCCCAGATGCCACCGATGGAAAATGTTTGATGGTGGTTTATTCCCAGTTCTGATACAGCCTTAATGACCCGTGAGTGATGAGGGCATGTGATATGGAAGGGATGCTCGCCTTCATTAGAAATTAGACAGACAGACAGACAGACAGACAGACAGACAGACAGACAGACAGACAGACAGACAGACAGACAGACAGACAGACAGACAGACAGACAGACAGACAGACAGACAGACAGACAGACAGACAGACAGACAGACAGACAGACAGACAGACAGACAGACAGACAGACAGACAGACAGACAGACAGACAGACAGACAGACAGACAGACAGACAGACAGACAGACAGACAGACAGACAGACAGACAGACAGACAGACAGACAGACAGACAGACAGACAGACAGACAGACAGACAGACAGACAGACAGACAGACAGACAGACAGACAGACAGACAGACAGACAGACAGACAGACAGACAGACAGACAGACAGACAGACAGACAGACAGACAGACAGACAGACAGACAGACAGACAGACAGACAGACAGACAGACAGACAGACAGACAGACAGACAGACAGACAGACAGACAGACAGACAGACAGACAGACAGACAGACAGACAGACAGACAGACAGACAGACAGACAGACAGACAGACAGACAGACAGACAGACAGACAGACAGACAGACAGACAGACAGACAGACAGACAGACAGACAGACAGACAGACAGACAGACAGACAGACAGACAGACAGACAGACAGACAGACAGACAGACAGACAGACAGACAGACAGACAGACAGACAGACAGACAGACAGACAGACAGACAGACAGACAGACAGACAGACAGACAGACAGACAGACAGACAGACAGACAGACAGACAGACAGACAGACAGACAGACAGACAGACAGACAGACAGACAGACAGACAGACAGACAGACAGACAGACAGACAGACAGACAGACAGACAGACAGACAGACAGACAGACAGACAGACAGACAGACAGACAGACAGACAGACAGACAGACAGACAGACAGACAGACAGACAGACAGACAGACAGACAGACAGACAGACAGACAGACAGACAGACAGACAGACAGACAGACAGACAGACAGACAGACAGACAGACAGACAGACAGACAGACAGACAGACAGACAGACAGACAGACAGACAGACAGACAGACAGACAGACAGACAGACAGACAGACAGACAGACAGACAGACAGACAGACAGACAGACAGACAGACAGACAGACAGACAGACAGACAGACAGACAGACAGACAGACAGACAGACAGACAGACAGACAGACAGACAGACAGACAGACAGACAGACAGACAGACAGACAGACAGACAGACAGACAGACAGACAGACAGACAGACAGACAGACAGACAGACAGACAGACAGACAGACAGACAGACAGACAGACAGACAGACAGACAGACAGACAGACAGACAGACAGACAGACAGACAGACAGACAGACAGACAGACAGACAGACAGACAGACAGACAGACAGACAGACAGACAGACAGACAGACAGACAGACAGACAGACAGACAGACAGACAGACAGACAGACAGACAGACAGACAGACAGACAGACAGACAGACAGACAGACAGACAGACAGACAGACAGACAGACAGACAGACAGACAGACAGACAGACAGACAGACAGACAGACAGACAGACAGACAGACAGACAGACAGACAGACAGACAGACAGACAGACAGAGATTGAGAGGGACCGAGCAGGAGATTGGCAGACAGGCTGACACAGAGAGGGAGAGAGACACAGCAGGAGATTGAGAGAGCGAGAGATGGAGAGCCAGAGAGAGAGAGTTATGGGATTGAAGTTGTTTTCTGGGAGGTGGGATCTAATAATATCACCATAGCAATTAGTTTGGGTAGAGCCTTCATATCTTTTATGAGCACACAGGTTTAAAGTATCTCTGGATGCCCTTTACACAGAATGCCTTCAGCACTTAAGATCACTCCCGTTCAATATTGTTGGAGGATTACTTTATTAATCAGTTTCCCAGTAAGAACAACTCTGCTGATTGTTGCTGACAAACAGGGAGTAGCCTCTGTTTAAACTGACCACAGCCCACCCTGTGATGCTGTGGTCAAATCCATCAGTCCTCGGTATTTGATTGAATCAAATGGCGATTGGAGGGCCTATGTGCTGCTGTCCTTACCTGAGGTGGCTTGCTCAGGGACACCGAGCCAGGTGCAGTTGAGGAATGAACCACCTGCTGTTTCTCCAGGTAATTTAAGATTTCCACAAAATTGCCTTTAACCCTAATGGCTGTGTGAGAGTGCATACGTTTTTGTGTGTGTGTGTTAGTATGTGTGTGTGTGTGTGTGTGTGTGTGTGTGTGTGTGTGTGTGTGTGTGTGTGTGTGTGTGTGTGTGTGTGTGTGTACGTGTACGTGTACGTGTGTGTGTGTGTGTGTACGTGTGCGTGTCCATGTGTCCCTGTGTGACTAAAGGCAGGCAGAAGTGGGTTGAACAGCAGCTGGAGTGCTGCAAGAGTGTGTGTCTGTGTGTGCGTGTCTGTGTGCGTGCGCACACAGTTCACCCCTTATGAACTCAGCGCAAACCCTGGCAACCCCTGAGCCAGTCCTAGTGCCCCGTTGGGTCGCGTCTCTTTAGTGCGGCGCAGAGCTCTGTAGCGGATCAAGGAGCCGTTGACATCTATCACAGATCAATCCCCGGGAGAGCGTGTCATCTCCCCGGGTGTGGCGGGGCGGTTCCACCAGGTGAACACGCCCCTCAGAGCGCTGTGTCGGGGGCCCCACGGCGGCCCTGGGGGGGACACACACACACACACACACACCGCCCCTCTCTTGTCTAATGATGCCGTTCAGCGCCGGCTTTGTAGTGCCTTCCTGTTTGTTTTGTTTTGAAGACGCGCCGGAGGTCCCGTCACCTATCAGAGATTATTTATTATTCAGACGGCGGGAGATGAGAGATGGAGGCACCGCGGTGAAGGCAAAGCACCGGTAAAGTGTGCCATTTGCTGGGCTGAGTCTGTGGTGTGTGTGTGTGTGTAGGTCTGACTGAATCTGAGTGGGAGTGTGTGTGTGTCTGAATGAGTGTGCGTGTGTGTCTGAATGAGTGTGTGTGTGTGTGTGTCTGAATGTGTGTGTGTGTGTGTGTGTCTGAGTGTGTGTGTGTGTGTGTGTGTGTGTGTGTGTGTGTGTGTGTGTGTGTGTGTGTGTGTGTGTGTGTGTGTGTGTGTGTGTGTGTGAGAGAGAGTCTGAATGCGAGTGTGTCTGAATGTGAGTGTGTGCACGTGTGTGCACGTGTGTATGCGCTCGTCCGTGTGTACGATTGTGTTGTGTGTGTTCCCGTCTGGGCTTTATAGCCTGGGCTGCTGTTGGTTCGGGAGGAGAGGCTTGTCGAGAGTGATTAAGTACATTGGAATTTCTGGGAACACCGAAAGGCTCTTCAGAAGTCTGAGAGCGCGGAGGGGCTGTTGCGCAATTAGAGAGTCAATCCCGTTTCTATGAGAACAGAGACCAGCAGAAATGTTCCACGTTCCATCGCTAGGGAGAACACAGCGACGGGAGACCAATACAACTGTCTAATGTTCTTGCAGTTGTTCTGCAGAAAGTAATCATCTGCAGAGCTCTCTCAGGGCGAAATACCTGTGCCTCACAATGTCCGAGGTAATATCGTCTATTTCAACGCTTTTACAAGTTGCAGTGAATAGCCATCTGAAGAAACACTTTGAACACTGACGCATACCGACGCAGGTCAACAACTGTGACGTTAATCCATTGAAAATATTCTTCCTCCCTTTCTAAGAGTGCTGAGAGCGGCCCCGTGTTTGAAGGGGGGCTGTATAAACAAACCTATTAGCTCAGGAGGAGGTGAAAGTAACAGCTCTTCGCTGTTTCGGCACGGCAGTGGTGGAACGACGTCAGGGCCGCAGAGTCGCTCACCAGCTTCAACAAAGGACTCAAGACTCACCTGTTCAGAGTTCACCTGGACTCTGAACAGCCTCCCACCTTACCCTGCCAGACTCCTCTCACGCACTTAGTGTACGTTGTACGTCCTGGTGCTTAAAAGTAGTGCTTGGCATCGTGTAGCGTCTTATCCTTGCCATCTCTGTTGTATACGGGGAATAGTTTAACGTAGCGATTGTTAGTGCTTGGCACTTGTTTCTATGCACATCCTAACTGTACAAAGCGATGTATTGTTGTTTTCTCGTTCTTCTCACAAATGTACTTATTGTAAGTCGCTTTGGATAGAAGCATCTGCTAAACGCCCTGAATGTCACCGAAATGCGACCACCTCACCTGGGGGGGAAGAAGGCCTGTCCGAAACCAGCAGTGCATGACGGTGGTCTGACCCTCACCTGGAAGTAGAAGAAGGCCTGTCCGAACCAGCAGTGCATGACGGTGGTCTGACCCTCACCTGGAAGTAGAAGAAGGCCTGTCCGAACCAGTAGCGCATGACGGTGGTCTGACCCTCACCTGGAAGTAGAAGAAGGCCTGTCCGAACCAGTAGTGCATGATGGTGGTCTGCGCGGCGTCGTAGTGCAGCTTCCTCCAGATGAAGCGCGCCATGAGGCTCTGCACCAGCAGGCAGCAGCACAGCACTGGCAGGTTGTGGGCCCGGAACAGTAGCGCCACCAGCAGCACCAGCCCGCTGTAGATCTCCCACAAGCCCCGGCGCTTCAGCGGGGCGGCGGCGGCGGCGGCGGCGATCTGGGAGCGCAGGAGGTCCTTGCTGCCCGAGAACAGGATGCCCAGCACGAAGACGTATACGAAGCGCGCCTCCACTGTGCCCCTGCCGGAGGAAAGGCAGTGAAGAGAGCGCGTTAGAAAGTCACACACACACACACACACACACACACACACACACACACACACACACACACACACACACACACACACACACACACACACACACACACAGGTCGCGCGGTTCAGAGGCCGCGGTCGAATCACAGAAACGATGCATAATACAGTAAGCAAGCAAAAGTACCTCAAATACCCTTTAAGGCCTGCGCGGTTTAAGGGGTTTCGATTTACATTTTTAAGGGATTTTGCTGACGATTTTATCCAAAGCGACTTACAACCATTCATGCACAGATTCACACACCGACGGCGGAGTCAACCACGCAGGGCGACAGCCAGCTCGTCAGGGTGAGGCGCCATGCTCAGGGACACCTCCACACTGGGGACCAAACTAGCAACCTTTCAGTTACCAGTCAACCCCGCTCTACCTCCTGAACTGCTGTCTCCCCCCGACAGCAGAATCTCAGTTCAGGGCAGTGGTCCCGTGAAGCCCCTTCTGTGAATGTAATTGTGACAAAGGGCGATGCAAATCAAACTGTGTGGACGTGAATCATCCAACGACATTGGAGCGCGTTCTAAGCCAAAACTCACACGGTTGAGATAAGGATCCAGATCACAGCCTCAATGGACAGTGATAGCCATCTGCGCTGGTGTTTTTGTAAATGTTTTTAATTAACGAGAATACAATAGTAGTACCTGATTAAACATTTAAAGAAATGGTCCAGTGGATTCGGAAAATGATTAAACCCCTACAGTTATGTACGTCACATTCTGATAACGAGATCAACCACGTTTCTGCATAATATCAAGTTATGTAATCTCTAGTCGTATTAATTATAGCCTTCTCCCCTTAGAGGCAGAACATTTTGCCAGTCTACAATAAATTAAATTAAATAAGACGCCAATCACGGACACAATATCTTTGATTGACAACCTCTCCTCCAATCAGGAACGGGTCTAGAACCATCAACGGAATGTAGACGACGTCTTTGCGCCAAACATCGCTTTAATCCCCAATGGCCGTTCCCCCCACCCCTGCCCGAGCCCCTGGCGTCTTCAATCATACTGAAAGCCAACTTTAAAGCGGTTAGCCACATCACAGCGGCCCGCTAAGATCCTTTACTGGGGTAAAAAAAAAGGCCTAAAGTACTCTCTTGACCAAAAGAAATGGATCCTCATTCAGACAGCCCGGGGCCGGGCAAGGCTCCAAAAGAAGTATTTGCATTTCTAAGGCTTATGCCTCCAGAATCCATTTCAAAAGCCATCAATAATTAATAGGTAACAAAAGTCTCAAATTAAACCTTTAAAAGAAAAACTGCAGGCAATTACAAAGGCAATTAAATCCACCCGTAACAGACGCAGCGAGCGTCCTGTTCCAGGGCGGGCCGGCGCTGAACAGAACGCCGCGGCCCGCGGCCGGCGTCGCCGCGCCCGCCGACCGACCGAGGGGTTCAAACGCTCGCCGCCTGGGAACTTGATCCGCAGTCAATATATCCAGACACACAAAGTGAAGCAGATGGCGCTGAGTGCGGCGCCAGAGATGAAGGCCCCTTTTTGTTTTCGCGGCGCTCCGGTACAGGTACAAAAACAAACAACACAACAAAAGCCCGGCCACGGGAGAGTGGCGGAGATTACTGAGGAAGCTGCTGCCGGAGGAGATAAACCATCCCTCTATTATGGAGCGCCCGCGGAGCAACGCGCTAATAAGCATAATGTCGGCGCGGTCCTCGGCGTCTTCCATATTAAACATGCCCTCACCACCGCCGCCATCATCATGTTTTATTCCTCGACCCCAGCGCTTTCCCGGTGCTAAGCTCACAGTTTAGTGACGATCGTTGTGTCGGTTTTGTAGTCTGGGCTGGCTGCACGGCGGACGAGATGTGATATTGCGAAAATTGGATTTACATTCAGGAGCGGATAAGCTCAGGGTGGCAGCCGTCACCTCCGACGTCTGGAAGGACGGCCGCAAAGTATTACACCGATCAAAAATAACTCCCATCAACCACCGACGAATGGAAACAATAGATCAATGATAAATGGGCGACATATCTAGAGCGCTTTTCTAACTGGCGGCCACTCAAAGTGCTTTACAATGTTGCCCAACATTCACACATTCACACGCCGACGGCCGTGTCAACCACGCAGGACGACAGCCAGCTCGTCAGGAGCAGTCGGGGTGAGGCGTTGCTCAGGGACACCTCGACATTCGTTCCCCGGCTAGGAGGAGCCGGGGATCGAACCCCCAACCTTCTGGTTAGCAGCCAACCTGCTCTACCTCCCTCAGCCACATGCCGGCCCGGATGATGACGACGACCACAATGTGAAGGCGGGCTGTGTCTTGGCCTGGTGGATCGTGCGTGAGGACCACGTTCCCTGTGCTCGAAAGCCTGAGGCTGAATTAATCAGCGTCTATACGTGCCCCGTGTTCGCAGTTCTATCGGCGGCGGCAGAAAATGATAGCCTGTCAAAACCAGTGGAACCGATTGCTGGATTCCACCAACAGGTTACCTTGGAAACAGGCATCTGCTACTCTACCCTGAATGACTAAGTGAAAGCAGGTAAAGATCGCACATCTCTCCCCGTCAAACGACGAGGTGGGGAGACGTTATCGATGGGGGGGTGGGGGTGTAGATGGGTGGTTGGGGGGAGGGGTTTAGGGTGGGTGCTCGGATGAAGAACCGACTGAAGGAGAGGCCGACAGCCGAGCCTACAGTCACCGGCTCTCTGCAAACCCACCGGCCCGCCCGTTACCGTGGAAATGTCTCCACCGACGAAATGCCACTGGTGGTCTCTGGAGACCCCCATCACAATGGAGCCCAGACAAAAGGCGTCTGTCTAATTATGTAACGAGCTGAGCCCCCCCACCGCCCCGCCCCCCCCCCCCCCTCCACCGCTGCTGGAGCCGGGCTGCGTCTTCTTGGCACGATCGTCGTCTCTGGGAGCTCAGCTGTGCTGAGCCTCCCCGTCCTCCCCCTTACCCACTCCCTCCCTCCTCCTCCCCTCCTCCCCCTCACTCCCTCCCTCCCTCCCTCCCTCCTCCTCCCCTCCTTCCCCTCACTCACTCCCTCCCTCCCTCCCTCCCTCCTTCTCCTCCCACCCTCCCTCCCTCCCTCCTCCTCCTCCTCCTCACCCCTCAGTCCCTCCCCCCCTCCTGTTCCCTCCCTCCCTCCTCCTCCTCCTCACCCCTCCCCCCCTCCTGTTCCCTCCCTCCCTCCCTCCCTCCTCCTCCTCCTCCTCCTCCCCCCCTCCCTCACTCCCTCCCTCCCATCCCGTCCACTCCCTCCTCGTCCTCCCCCCCCCCCCCCTCCTCCTCCCCCTCCCTCCTCCTCCTGACTAAACGAGAGTATCATCTCAGATAGCTGCTGCGTGATTACGGGGGCACGGATAATAATAAAAAAATACAAATAATTAAAAAACAAGGGCCTCGTGTGAACGAGGCTCATTACAGCCGCTGCACAACAATGCCACGCTGTAGTCTCCCTGTTAACACACAGCGTGTCACAGGGTGCCGGGTTTATTTAATTAACAAAGCTCATGATAGGCTGGACCTGGGAGGAGGGCCCTAGGCCTAGAATAAACTATGGATAACACATGTGGTTGGCTCATGGTTAAGCAAAACGTATGTGTGTGGGATTGCATGTGTGTGTGTGTGTGTGTGTGTGTGTGTGTGTGTGTGTGTGTGTGTGTGTGTGTGTGTGTGTGTGTGTGTGTGTGTGTGTGTGTGTGTGTGAGAAAATGGTAAATAGTTCCTGGACTGCATTTATACTGCGCTTTTCAAACCAGTGGCCACTCAAAGCGCTTTACAATATTGCCCAACATTCACTCATACACAGACGTGCCGAGGGGAGAGTCTGCCACGCAGGGCGACAGCCAGCTCCTCGGGAGCAGTTAGGGTGAGGCGTCTTGCTCAGGGACACCTCGACACTACCTCCTGAGCCCCCTGTGCGTGTGTGTGTGTGTGCGCGCGCGCGCGTGTGTGTGTGTGTGTGTGGAGGTTTAGGAGAGGGTTCAGTAGGTACTTTGAAGGTAGTTGCCTTCCTTTCCATTTCCCCTTTATGAAGAGGGTTTGTGAGCACAGACATCTCTAAACGAGGTGGCAGTCCCACAAACCGCCTCCCTCTGTGTGGAGATACAAGGAGAAAGCGGTCATGTTTGATGTGAGCGGGAGGCGGGTTCTCAGGAAACCTGTCAGTCAGGGGGATGAGAATGCCACCAGTTTGAAAACCTGCTGGTGATATTCAGGGAAAAAATGTGCCGGCACAAAAACAGAAAACCGAGGCCACGCAAAATGTGTTGAGTGACTAATCTGATTGTGTAGCAAGTGGTACATCCAAAGCTTTGTTTCAGACGGAGAAGGGGAGACGGGGAGAGAGCGATGGAGACAACAGTCACAGATATCGCCAGGATTTCGTGTGTCCTCTGGGTACACCGTTCCACGTCGTGTCGAGCTGATCTCGCAGAGTGATGCAGGACAAATGCTTCATAATGCCCCCAATCTTCGTCACAACCACCGAAGGTGAAAGCGTTGACACGTGTTCCCGCCAACATCAGACAGATCTCACCCTTTCTCGTGGCAGTAGTCCCTGTAACACCTGTGTTACGCAACACATGCCAACCATGATCATCGATTAATTAATCCTGAGGACTGATAATGAGCATCAGTGCCACCAGGGCTTGTTTTAACTGATGTAAATCCACCAGACCAAAGGTACAAGTTCAGCTCTGTCTTCTCTCGTTTTAGGGGACCTTGTTAATTTAACTGAGAGCATCGTTCCGCTGTACATTCGGGAGTTATGTTCCCAAGACTACCACAGTCTGGCAGCGGGCTTTAAACAGAGAAAACCAGAGAGAACCAGACAGGACCAGAGAGGACCAGAGAGGACTAGAGACCTCAGAGAACCAGACAGGACCAGAGAGGACTAGAGACCTCAGAGAACCAGACAGGACCAGAGAGGACCAGAGAGGACCAGAGAGGACCAGAGAGACCTCAGAGAACCGGAACACCGGAGAGAACCATAGAGAACCAGAGAGAACCATAGAGAACCATAGAGAACCAGAAAGGACCAGAGAGAAACAGAGAGAACCAGAGAGACCAGAGAGAAACAGACAGGACCAGACAGGACCAGAGAGAACTAGAGAGACCTGAGAGAACCAGAGAGAACCAGAGAGGAACAGAGAGAACCAGAGAGGACCTGAGAGAACCAAAGACAACCAGAGAGAACCAGAGAGACCTCAGAGAGACCTCAGAGAACCAGACAGGACCGAAGGGACCAGAGAGAACCAGACATGTCCGTAGACCACCAGTACGGGCTGCCCTCACCACAGCCAGCAGGCGTTGCCTGCAGACCTCAGAACACACCCTCTGGCTGTGTTCACACAACCCTTCACTGAGGACGACCTCGGCTTTGGTTACCATTCCCTGTGGCACCAGAGACTGAGGATAAACAAGTTCAACACCTCGGCACAACGCCTTGCACACGCCTCACACACATGCATACACATGTGTTCACACAGAGACCAACATCATCCCAAAGGAACGCCGGATTATTCCACCATCCAGCTCACTGAGGTCCATAAAATGCTGTGCTATGGGTACATGAGGATGAATGGATTAATGTCCGAATGGATAATTCATGTAGTGGACAGAAGGTCACGCGAACAAGCGATCAGGGTCATCCCCCCAAACACCCCCCCCCCCCCCCCCCTTCTTATTATACACCCATGGTAAAGACTGTCAATCACTCCCTTGAAGAGAAAACAGACATTGACATGCTCTCTCTGTGGCTCCTGAGGTAGGGGTGTGTGTGTGTGAGTGTGTAAGTGTGTAAGTGTGTAAGTGTGTGTGTGTGTGTGTGTGTGTGTGTGAGAGATTGTGTGTGTGTGTGTGTGTGTGTGTGAGAGAATGTCTGTGTGTGTGTGTTTGAGATTGTGACTATGCGCGGGTGCGTATTGCGTCTGACGGGTTGATAGTTGATAGGTGGTGTGTTTTAATGAGGGCGGGGGGGCAGAGGGGGTCAGGACAGGACAAGCCCGCTGCCGGATGATGAGGAGGCGAGGGGTCACCAGGAAAAAAAGGAAAAGCAACACAAAGAGAAGCTCACCAGGAGCACGCCGCGCGGCAAACTCATTATTTCTGGACAGCGGTCGGAGCCAGCTGCAGTACCTCTCCACCGGCCCCGTCCACGGGCTGCGGCGGGGGGAATATAATAACACCTGATTGCAAAACGCAGCACGCAGTGAAGTGATCGCATGGGGACTGGAGCCACTTCAGGCCCAAACGCAGGGAGCGTTGCGCGGGCCGGGCTTTGTCGATGATGTGCACATCCCTCCAGACTCCGGGGCCCTCTTAATGCCCGCCATATGGCCGACTACCAAAGGGCCCCCGCGTCTCGTTAACTTTCATCGCACACACATCCCCATAAAACAATGCTTTGTCTCGCACTGTTTGTGAATCCAACTTTCCGAGCGCAGATTGCTACACCGTTATACTGAATAGTACACTCAAAACCATGTACTGGGGGAGTGTTATTGAGGGCTATATACTAGGGGTGTGCATTGGCACTGCCCTCATGATTTGATTACAATTCACCAGGTAACGATTCGATTCGATTCTACGATGCATTGCGATGCATCAAAATTCTACTGCACACAATAAGCCAAATTTTTTCACCATTCACTCCCAAACCTACTGCAATTAAATGCCAGGCTTTGTCCTTTCTGACATTGTCCTTATAAAAAGGATGATATATTTCATAAATTATTTTATGTTGCTCCACTTCGACAATCGGTCTCTCGTCGTCCATGTTGCCGACCCTCTTAGACCCTTTGATTGATTGACTGCTGACCTGGTGCCACCGGTCATAACGTTATGTTGATGTGAAGTTCTGAAAGGCTACATGAGCTGAGTACTGTGTTTTATTTAGAAAATTGACCGGATGCTCTATGAATTTTACTTTTTCACTTCCTGCCCGGCTCGATCTGCTCTGTTGAAATTGACGCGGTGCAGCAACGGCTCGCGTCAAAAATAGAAGTGCTACGGAATGGTAGCGCCGCGGCGCAGCCGTTCCGCGGCGCTTACGTCCCCGGTGGAAATCAGGCTAGTGTTGTTGTTGTTAGCTAGCTAGCGCCGCCGCTTAGCATGTACTTCACAACTCTATTGTCCACTCGAGGCCCGGAAATAAACAGCGACATAATCGATTATGGCACGTTGCCGCATCGATGCTGAATCGTGCATGCCCCGCATTGCGATGCATCTCCGAATCGATGATTGCTGACACCCCTACTATATATAGGCGTGTGAAAAACAGAGCAGCAGGTTAAGAGGTGCAGAGTTATAGAGGTGTAGGGGTGGAGGTGTAGAGGTGTAGGGGTGTAGACTAAGGTATAGAGGTGTAGAGGTGTCTCGCGCCACGGTGGACGTGCCCCCCAACTTACTTGGAAACACTTTGGCTGCCGTGTTGCCAGGGGAACCAGACGTTGCCAACCGCGGCCCGGTAGCTGTACACCCCCACCAGGCCGAGGGCCAGGGCTATCCTGGAGACCCAGGAGCAGCGGCGCTGAATCAGGAGGTAGACGAGGACCAGGGAGAGGGCGGCCAGCAGAGACAGCACCGCCCGGTGCTCCGAGCTGCAAACAAAGCATCAATATTACAGGGTGAAGCGCTGGGCACAGCAATGTCTTACATGTTGTTGCGTGTGTGTGTGTGACTGGGTGTGTGGGTTTTTTTTTGTGTGTGTGTGTGTGTTTGTGTTTTTGTGTTTGTTTTTGTGTGTGTGTGTTTTTGTGCGTGTTTTTGTGTGTGTGTTTGTAGGTGA
Organism: Gadus macrocephalus; assembly: GCF_031168955.1. NCBI lineage: Eukaryota > Metazoa > Chordata > Actinopteri > Gadiformes > Gadidae > Gadus > Gadus macrocephalus. The sequence continues at coordinate 5,158,396 of NC_082391.1, read as the reverse complement.
GTGTAGGAATGTGTCCGAGTGTGGGATGGTCTTTGTTGTAGTGGATAACGTTGAATTATTTAAGGTGTTATGAATGACATAACAATCACATTAAATGAAGGAGGGCCAGAAACACCTTCGAACAAACTGCACAAATCAAATCTGTGTCAAGTGTGTGTTTTAGGGCAGAGTGAAAGTAAACTCTTTATTGGTGCCCAAATGAAAGGGGGAAAAGTTAGCCAAGGTCAAACAATGTCAGCCATATCCTGCAGCAAAAGTACAACAAACCCCCCACAGAGACGAAGAACTTAAAGAGACGCGAGTTAAATCCTTAACTGAGTCGGCGTGTAAATGGTTTGAAATTACACCGCGTTGAAGTCAGAAAGAGAAGCTGCTATCAGACAGGCAGGTGTCTCTGTGTTTGGAGTGTTTGCTCGAACCCGCACGCTCTGGTTCTGCATGGAGCACTGATAGCTGGAAGCGAGGGATGATACTTCGACCCTGTGAGGTGAGCGATGGGCAGGAAGCTGTGAAGTGCTAAGGGGCGGTGCGGTCGAGGTGGGTTGTCTACATTTTATCCCCCCATGACACACATGTTAAAGAATATACAATTTCTCAACATGCTGACAGAATACTAACAGGGTTGAAGCACTCTCTGCCTTGCCGGTGCCACGGGGTGGTCGGAGGGGTAATAACTACTAATAACTTAGTAGTTAACTAGTAATAGGGGCTAAAGATGGTTTGTAGGGTATGTTGGTTGATCACTGATCATCTCAGGGATTCTCCTTTACAAATGAAGGCAGCGCCCTGGTTTCATTCTCTGGTGAAGAAACGGCAGAGATGACTCCATGATTCACTGACGAAGGCTTCAGCAGACTCTAAAGCATCCATCTGTGAGGCTAGGCCAACACAAAAGGACACAAGCTGTTATTGTAAAAACAAAAGGATGACAATCATCAGAAATGTGTCGAATAAAAAGAATATTTAAAAAATATTGCAAATTAAACGCAGAGGAAAGATCTACGATAAGAGCTGCGGCGAAAACACTCTCTATGACGGAGCAGAAGGTTCTAGGGGGTTGCCCTGGGTTCTACTGCGATGCGTCGTGCGACACAGTGCCCTCGGGCCGCAAACGCCGCGCGGAGTACGCACCTGTTAAGCCAGTGGCCCATGTCGGGGAGGTGGGCCCACTGCACCCCCGTCTGGTTCAGGGTGCGCAGCAGCCGGCAGCAGGCCAGGGTGAGCGGGGGGGTGGCCAGGGCCAGCCATTTCTCCCGGGACCGGGGGTCCCCGCCCGGCTGAGAGGGATCGGACGGGCGCCGGCCCTTCGGCGACAGAAAGAAGCGCTCCTCCTCCTCCTCCTCCTCCTCCTCCTCGACCTCCTGGTGATCCCGGTTCTCCCCGATGCCGCCGGGCCGCCGCTGCTCCCTGAAGTACTTGCGGCAGACGTCTTGGAACACGGCGAGGCAGAGCGTGTTGAGCAGGAAGTACCAGGTCTGGTGCTCCTCCTCCACGAAGCTGCTGGCCGCCAGGCTCAGGGTGTGGCCCACCGTGCCCGCCAGCAGCAGGATGTCCAGCTCCGAGAGGGACCACCCACTGCCGCCGCCGCCGCCACTGCCGCCGCCGCTCTGGGAGGAAGGGGAGCCAAGGGTCATCTCAATTAGGGTCCGAGCCTCCTCCGGACACACAGCAAATTATGCCATCGCCTGCGTTGTTGTCTTCTTAAAGGGTAACTACACAATGCACTTCATTTATAAGTCTGCTGCCATCCAAAGGTTTCAAAAGGCCTTGCTTGTGTGTTTTGTACATGGCCCAAATTAAGCCCTTTCTGCTTTGTTGTAGTTTTAAAGGGTAACTATACTGGACACATAATTTGTGAGTTTGCTGCCATCTAAAGGTTAAAGCGCATCTAAGTGTTAAAAGAAAGACAAGGCTGACCTTCATATCCATATCCATAAGTATGAAAAAAGAGAATGTGGAGTAGCAAGACCATAAAAGTTATGTCTCAACTTGTCGCACTCGTAGAGTCCCTTCAAATGAAATATTAAAGTGGTGTGGTGACAACTAATGCCCCAGCAGTGACACAATGCGGGATTCAACCCCATCCAGTGGGGTCCTAAAGCCTGGTGACCAGTGTGCTACTGGGCCTGTTTTGACTCCTCCACAATCTAGAGGTAGGTTATGTAATAAAGTGGGTAATGATGGTTTATGGTGATGAAATCCTATACAAGTGATCAAATCCCTCAGGTGAGACTTTTCTGAGGAAAGCAGTAAGAATGGTGGTCATGACATGTGATCATGACATGTGATGTATTTCAAAGTGTAGGTTGGCCAATCATGGAGGAACATGAGGGGGAGGAGCTTATTATTTGAGGTGTTGTCGTCATGGGTTGTAATAATCTTGATGATTGGATATCATTTCTCAATATCAGGGACATACAAGAGTAGTAACTGCTCACGCAGGGACGAAATATTACATTTATTAGAATGGGAATTTATATTAATTAACGAGGAACAAATCAAGGATTTTTTGCAATCAAGGAGTCTTGCAAAATCAGCTTCTGGTGATTACTTGAAAAAATAGATCTGAGTAAAGGTGTCATTTTGGAACCAGAGATGAAATAAGCGGTGAGATAAAAATATCAGAGTTTAGCACAACTCCAATCCATCTCCACACGGTGCGAACAGGAGACTTCATTGCATTTCACTTAGACCTCAATTAGAGTTGACCTTTAAAGATGAACTGAACTGAAATTTGAAGTTTAGTTGATATAACAGATGTATCTGCCTTCTCATTGGTACAGTAACTAAAAATGGCTGAACTTGCTAAAAGGGAATTGTACGGTGAAAATATTACAGGGCGCCGCCATGTTGGATTTCAACAATCCCCTACGTCACTGGCATGGTAACCTACTCCTACTCTGTGGCTCTAGCAGCCATAACAGGTAATGAGTCAGGCTCTGAGGCTCGCTGAAATGGCTACGGAAAAGCAAACAACCACAACAACAACCTGGCAGCAGTAATGAATTATATAGGGCCAAGGCAGCTGGGGTAATTATACATTTCCACAGGTTACCTTTGAATAGGAAACCAGCCCTTAATACATGGCTGGCAGCCTTAAAACTGACTCACCCTCCGATACCCCCTGTCATGACAATCTCCGCAAGCGAGCACTCCGACCATAAAGTGTATATACTATTACTCTGACGATAGCACAGATCTATGTTTCCAAGCTGCTAATTAAACCACGGCGGGTCTGTAAACAGAAGTTCCACAAATGTCCCTTTCTACTCAGCCTGATGTACGCCGACTAGCCGATTGCTGTTGCAGAGGGCGTTAAACTCGAAGAAGTAGTTTCATAGTAAGATGTATCTGTGCAATATCCATCTGTGCAATATCCATCAACATCCAACAGAAAGTAAACCTCCAACATCCACCTAAAGTAAATATGACACTTGTGAATCCGCCTCGCATCTATGCTCATCCGCGGGTGTATCTCCCGAAGTGCATCTAACATGCCTTTCAGGTCCTTTCATAAGGCCTAAAAAAAAAAAAAGTTTGGTTCCTGTTGGTTGTCAGTTGAGGTCATGGGTAGGTAGGGAATTTATTTTATTTTTTCCAGCGGCAGCGAATGATAGGTAGGTTGTTTTCATTTAAAAACGAGAAAATGCGCTCATCCTTGCATAGAATGAAGAGGAGCTGTACAAAAACGTAATTATAGTTTGCATCAAAAAAAATAAATAATAATAATTCGGAAACCGGAACCAAACAATTTTTTTTTTTAGGCCTCACCATGTTATTAGGCAGATAATAAACCATGTTCTTTAATAGGTCCACAGTCCATGGACCATGCCAGTGACTTCATCGGCGCTCTAATACTAACAGACGCTTTTTCTTTTGTTGCTAAAAAAACGCTATATTGATTTTTATTTATTTATTTTAGTGTCATTTTCTTTATAATGGTCATAACTAACACGTTATCGATGTTGATTATTTCAGTTCAGTTCATCTTTAAAACCTGCCACTGCCGTGGGCTGGATTCTGGGTTACAATTGCACTCCGGAAAAATTAAGCTAAACTTAAAACTGCTTGGTTGACTCATACTTACACCATCACAGATAACGGCAGCTCATTTTGTTCATTATAACCGATTCCTTTCTGTTCAGTTAATGTGTTTCATATAGTATTCAATAAAATTCAGAGGTAGAGTAAGTAATAATGTAAGCACTTTAGGGAAGGGTACAAAATTAAAAATTACATTTGGACACTGTGTTCAAAGGCATTCCCCGTCAGCTTTCTAATTTACCTTCGCGGTGCAACATTGTAGAAGTTAAACCAACCCATGGTAAACTATTCTATATTCAACTATTTACTAAACTATATGACGTCATTTAAGTTATGCTTTGTGACAGAGACACGTTGCAGATATTAAACCAAAACATTGACCTTATGTCATTCAAAGGATGTATAATTCAGAATATACTACTTCAATTTCATTTCTTGGTTTCGCAAATTGTATGAAGAAATGCATACTAGAATAATAATAATAATACAAATAATAATTTATAGAATGTATTGATTTTTCGGCCTGCCCCATAAGATGTTAAGAAAGCTAAGCTGCTACATGCCTAGTAAGAGAAGAAAACGGCCACACCTTTTGCCTCAACACATATCCCGATATTTATATTTATTGACGATTTCGTGTGGCCAATTCTCCTTGGTTCATTGAACGGGAACTCCAAAAAAAACCATTGCTTCTAGGTTGAATACATTTACCATATATTATCATTATCTAGGAAGTATTTGATACCGGTGTCACTCTAAAAGACTCTCTCTCGCACATCCTCTGTTGCCCATTTAAAAAAATTGGGGTTCTCATCTCAGGGTTAAACCAGACAGCAGAGACACAAGGTCTGATTATGCATGCGCACACATACACACCCACACACCCACACACCCTATTACTGACAAAAAAAATGGATGTCTTGCAAGCTGTTAGTATTTACTTATTTATTTTCTAACCATATTTCAGCTAAAACATGTCATGGCCCAGAGGAGGCCCAGAGGAGGCCCCCCCCCCCCCTCGTCGTCTCCTGCTGAACCAGGGGCCCTGCCCATCATGCAGTCTCCCCACAACGCGGCCCCCACATCTCAAGGCTCCCGGCTCCCAGGATGACAACACCTTGAAAGCGAAATGGCACTTCCTGCGTGTCAGCCCGTCTCCCTGTCATATTATACACCGATCCGGCGGCGCATGCAGATCGCCCGACACAAACATGCAGGGGTTCCACTTATTCACATGGAGGCCTTGGCACTGAAGCGCTCCTCTAAAACGACGTGTTGTTCCTCAGCGGCGTTTGTTGATGCGTCACCGAACCGGGGCAGACAGGGACAAGGAGCGCACACGATCGCATTCCACGTGACATCCCTCCAAATCAGGCCGCATCGTAACACCCGGTATTACTTACTGAAACACACCATATTGAAGAAGCGGCAAACAACTCGCAATGATGTTTCATGTTGTCTCAAAGCACGGCAATGAGATTCCCACCTCTTCCAGAGCCCCAGAGGCGTTCAAATTGTTCTAACGTTGTTAAACTGAGGGAACGAAGAAAGTTCTTGAAAGACGAAGTTCATTGTTGTGTTGTGCTTCATTTGACTGTGAGATGATTTGCCCGTTTCTCCAGCACCGCTTCAGTAGAGTCTCCGATATAAAGACCTTTAGTCGACGTCGTGTCGCGTAGTGCCACGTTGCGCGTGCGACAGCAGGATACTTCACTGGGAGGACGGGGTGCCAAACCAGCGATACCACAGCCTTGGCTATGCTTCCAGAAGGAGAAGCCTACAAGTTTCACTCGATTTTATTTTGTCTTGTGTGTGATTTTCTATGTTGTGTTTTGAATAAATGTCCTTATTGTTTGTTTGTTTGATAAGCCCTTTGAGCAATGTCAAGCGGCACTATCCAATCATTTCCTTCCGATACAGAGCACATTGTAGACATGTAGTTTAGAAGGAGACACTATGTCAGGAAAAAGCATTTTGAAGCCATTAAAGCAAACTATTTCACAGCAGCTGTCATCGTAACAACAGCGCTGGTGAAACGATTCCTGTGCTGGTACCCGGTAGTGCACCTTCACTGTACTGCAAATCTGAATGTTGCCGCATTCATTCTATACGCTGTAACTCATCATTCACGTGTATTTATTACAGCTATTGTTAATCGGTCTGAGCTGCTGCCACGCTCCATCGTGGACGGTCTGGTCATGATGGGACACCGTGCGTAATCAGATAGAACAGAGCTCTCAGTCTCCACAGGGAGGCCGCTTCAGAGAGGCATTATAATAACTGCGGTATATTATTGAGCACCTCACTAGGGCTTGACTCAAACCAAGAGTGCTGAGGACGGATGACAGATCTGCAGCCTTAAGGCCCTGCTGGGGGCCCTCTCCTCGTTACGCGCTTCAACTGAGCGCCGGCCAGCAGCACGCCCCGACACACCCCCATGGGCCTCGGAAATCACTGGCTCTCCACACACACACACACACACACACACACACACACACACACACACACACACACACACACACACACACACACACACACACACACACTGACACCGACGCACGTACACACACACACACACACACACACACACACACACACACACACACACACACACACTGACACCGACGCACGTACACACACACACACACACACATACACACATACACACACTGACACCGACGCACGTACACACACACACACACACACTGACACGACACACACACAATGACACAGACGCACGTATACACACACACACACACACACTGACACAGACGCACGTACACACACACACACACACTGACACGACACACACACAATGACACAGACGCACGTATACACACACACACACACAAATACACACACTGACACCGACGCACGTACACACACACACACACACACATACATACACACAATGACACCGCCACATACACACTGAAACACACCTACTCTGACGCGCACACACCCTGAGACACACCGACAACGACCCACACACAACCACACACTCTGAACACACTGACACACGCAATGAAACACACTGACACACAAACATACACACTGAGACACACCGACACGACTCACCCACACTGAGACAGACTGACACCGACACACGCATAGTAAACACTGACACACAAACTGAAACACAGACACACGCACAAACACGCCACACATGCACACACTGAAACACACTTGCACCGACACACATCGAACTGAAACATACTGACACAAAGCCACACACACACACACACACACTTTGTGGAGCAGGTCCTTGATACTATCTTCTCATTTTTAATGCTCAAACAGATTTTTTTTAAATAACCGAAATGCAGTGCCTCTGAAAACAATGCTCTGAAATAGGGCCATTTATGTAAAGATGTGACTTATAGAAAAAAACCTAGATGCCCAACTTGCAAAAAAAAAATATGAGCCATCCAGGCTTAATGCAACTCATGTAATGCAATGTAACTTTTTTGCAATAGCATCATGTTTCCCCTGGAACAAGGAGAAAAGAAACAATGAAATACAAACATATTTCTCATCTGCTCTGTCTTGTGACTGGAGTGAACTTTGGAAAGCCCCATTCAAGACTCTTTAATCTTGTTGTGTTTTTGGGGGCGTTGCAAACTCTCAAGAACATGAATATGCTCACGCACCCACGCACATATACACAAACAAGAACGTCCCCAGGGCCAGCCCGCGCCTCACATCTGCAGTGCATCCTCCTTTGTGGGAAGCTTCCATTGTTCTGGAAACGTATTGACGAATTCAGTTTTTACCCCAAAAACGGTGGAAATTTGAATAGTTAAAACAAGAGAAGGAACTTAAAAAGATTATTCAATTTCTTATTTCAGTTTCCACAAAGGCATAACCTAGGATCATTCCTGAGAACTTTATAGATTTTAAAACCAGTGAAAACTGTTTTATTGACCAAAACATGTTTTGGTAGATATTCACAGGTGGATGGCCCAGATATTCCTGCCAAAAGGGTTTTGATATATCATACACTCACAGGGAAGGTTAAGTGATAAACCTACTACAATGTCCACGTTTTATCCTCACCTCATGAAGAATTAGATACACTTGACATGTCTTTCTGTCTTGAGGGAGAACAACTGCACATAAAATATCCCCCGTCACTCAACTACATGGTCCGGTGAGTCATAACAATTCCAGACTATTTGGGGCCTTTTACAGCGATAGCAATAACCAGATGCGTACAGTATATCGCACATTCCTCAATGTAATCACACAGAGCTGTAAAACTAATGCAAGAAAACACAACATAAAACAAATATATAAGTAATGAATTCTGGCAAAGTGTACAGAGAGGACAGATGGCTGCGATCCTGCTTACTCAGCAGAACCAACACTCCACGAAATAGAGAGAGATGGAGACAGATAGAGAGACAGAGAGAGAGATGGAGACAGATAGAGGGAGATGGAGACAGATAGAGAGACAGAGACAGAGATGGAGACAGATAGAGAGACAGAGACAGAGAGATGGAGACAGATAGAGAGACAGAGAGAGAGATGGAGACAGATAGAGAGAGATGGAGACAGATAGAGAGACAGAGAGAGTGATGCAGACAGATAGAGATGGAGACAGATAGAGAGATAGAGAGAGATGGAGACAGATAGAGAGACAGAGAGAGAGATGGAGACAGATAGAGAGAGATGGAGACAGATAGAGAGACAGAGAGAGAGACGGAGACAGATAGAGGGAGATGGAGACAGATAGAGAGAGATGGAGACAGATAGAGGGAGATGGAGACAGATAGAGAGACAGAGACAGAGACAGAGAGAGAGATGGAGACAGATAGAGAGAGATGGAGACAGATAGAAAGACAGAGACAGAGAGAGAGATGGAGACAGATAGAGGGAGATGGAGACAGATAGAGGGAGATGGAGACAGATAGAGGGAGATGGAGACAGATAGAGGGAGAGAGACAGGGAGAGAGATGGAGACAGATAGAGAGCGATGGAGACAGATAGAGGGAGATGGAGACAGAAAGAGCGAGAGAGATGGGGACAAACAGAGAGAGAGACAGAGAGAGAGAGAGAGAGAGAGAGAGAGAGAGAGAGACACAGACAGACAGACAGACAGACAGACAGACAGACAGACAGACAGACAGAGAGAGAGAGATGGAGACAGATAGAGAGACAGAGACAGACTGAGAGACCTTTCGTTTTTATTTTTGGTTTTGCTCATGTCAACATATGATGAACTTGATTGAAAATAAGCTAAGTGCTTTCTCACTTACAATTGCCTCGATATGGAATGTTTGAACAAATAAAGTAACATGCAAGATGCATATCGTCCTCATCATAAAAGACAAAGACTGATCCAACAACCTCTCGTTTCATTCCAGCGTTGCCAATAAAACTATGCTTTAAGATGTGAAAAGTGTTTCACCTCATCAATTTAAAACACAAGGGGATCTAGCAACACAACAACGTAATGAATGGGAGTTCACCCCCCCCCCCCCCCCCCCCCCCGAGTACAGTAGTAGAGCAACATCATTATCACAGGTCCATTACGAAGGGTAGGAAGCTGAGGCCCAGCTGACGCTATGAACATTGATTAACAGATACGGCATCATCATTTTAAACACATCGTCAATAGTGCAACAAGTGGAGTTGCTTTCTACCCTCAGCAGAGTGCTACCGTTGGATGTGAATAGAATGCATAACCAGAATAACCAACATCACACAGGCATCTGGGCTTGTGGATGTTATACATAGACTGCAATCCTCTGAGCGAGGATGATATTGAACCGGTGTCACTCCTTTTCTCTTAGGTAGCTTTCTCTGTTAAATGTCAAGTGGCCTCAAGCTGGTGCTGACGTCGGTGCGCCCGCCGGCTTTCCATCATATTGAACCCAAATGGAGGATAAGCGCAGTTTAAATATCATCACCACCGCATCTCCCCACGCTGGAAGGAGAGTGACGCAAGCACCTCTGATGCGTGCATCGAGCGCTCTCTGTGGCTGTACTCCAGAGCCGTATGCACTCAGCCAGCCTCGCCGGCTGCATACCAAACGGCCGTACAGTTTGAGGGAGGCATACGGGAGTTAACGGGTCGATCGATCCATACCGTCAGGAGACATTAACGTCCCATGTGCGGCGATGGATAGAGCCTGCTTTTCAGACGGCTGGCCGTATTCACATCCGTCCACGCTGAGCGGAGCAACAATAGCCTTGTTTAACAGTCGGACTAAACCAAACAACAGAATAGAAAGACAAGCAGACTGGCAGTCCTCCTCTGAAGACGTACACTCCAACCCGGGGAGGTTCTCTATCAGTTGACTTTTACATTCTCGTGCCCATTAGGGCTGCCATTAATGGACGTTAACGACATCGATTGGCCTTAATTAAAGGGTTGTTGATGAGGCCATTTCCCTTCCCCTACCAATACAGGAGCAGTAGTAGATGAGCCCTGAATCAATGCAGTTGGCTTTAAACATCATTTAATCCATCGGATCGCCTCCCAAAAAAGGAGGGACTTCCTCCCAACCGCTGGTGGCCTGTTTCGGTACCTTCCCCTTATTTACTGCTACTGTTTCTCTAAAATCATTTCCACAAGCAGACCTCCATTATGAAGCGCGCCAAGTGTGAACAAGCAAAAGACAGCAGACACATCTGCCACCTAATCCTCAAGATCATGTTCTGAAGAAATTGGACATATGGCAGCTACACCGCAACAAAATAAACATGTTTTCAGAACTATATATGGGCTGTGTGAAATCTGATTTCCCCTAACACTTGGTGTTCTGGGATTGGAGTTGATACAATCTCCTAATTTCATGATCCATGAAATGAGCAGATGGGATGTTTCCCTGCTCGTTTGAGAGTGTTTTCTCCAGGTTTCCTGGAGCAGACACAGTGTGGATCCACAGTGTGGACAACACTGTGTACAGTAGGAGGGCCATACCGTAGGCGGTATAAATCACCACGATATTGAGCCATTTTGGGAAAATGCTTTATTTATATATATATATATATATATATATATATATATATAGATATATATATATATAAGAACAGGTTCCTATAGGGTCCCACCTTTCCTACAACATGTCTAAGGTACATTTGCACATTTGTCAATATGACGCATTTACTAAAAATGTATCAACCATCAACGGATGGCAGTTCCATAAACAGTGGCCACTTGTATGAGTGTATGAGTGTATGAGCTCCACAAACTCAAACCATGTTCTTGCCTGCGAAGCCTGAGAAGTAACAGAATCCTATGCGAGGGACAGGCCTATCGCGGTGTGCAGTGAACCCCCCCCCCCCCTCCCCTGACAGCCTGTGGGCCCGTATGGGGGTATGATGAGGACAGATAGTGCCTGCGTTCCATATAGACCGAGCGACCACTCCCACCCTCCTCCTTGGAGTCGTTCCTTCTGTCGTTTATAAATTGCCCCCCCAAAGAAAAAACATTTTTCTCCTCAGATTGGTATCCGAAGCAGGTCTGATTGAAGGGCCAGATAAATCTTCCTTTGCGCCGTCATGTCTTCATGTAAAGCGAGGTGTATAAATCCTTCTCGGTTTCCTAAGCGTCGATTTGTCGGACCAGTGCCCAGATACAAACGGATCTGTGAGGCACACTATCCTCTCCCCGCCCCACCTCCCCCCACTCCATCACACACACCGCTGCCTCCCACGGTAACTCAACGCGCGTCAAACTCACCTTGGACGTCGTCCGCCACGACGGGAGGCGCCGCGTCGCCATGGAAACCAGGACGCAGAAGGTGGCGGAGGCAAAGGCGACGGCGGTGAACACGAGGCCCCAGGAGAGGCTGCACAGGTAGCAGGCGCTGCCGGCCGACGTGCACACCAGCACGTGCACGGAGGCCAGCAGCAGGCACAGCAGGTAGAAGGGCAGCGAGAGCAGCGCCTGCAGCACCGGCACGTCCACCAGGGCGGCGCCGCTGAGCGCCTCGGGCATGGCGAGCAGCAGCACCAGCAGCAGCTGGGGAGAGGGGGTGAGGAGCTACGGTCAGGGGGAGGAGGACGACCACACAAACGCCGTCCGTAGCCGCACCGACTCTGGAGTGGCCTTGTCGTTAACGTACATCGACAAAGTTTGGGGTCACTTAGAAATGTCCCTTATTTTTTAAAGAAAAGCACTGGTTTTTTTTAATGAAGATAACATTAAATGAATCAGAAACGCAGTCTGGACATTGTTAACATTGTAAATTACTATTACATCTGGAAACAGCTGAATCCTAATGGAATATCTACAGGTGTACGGAGTCCCATTTCTAGCCACCATCACTCCTGGGTTCTAATGGTACATTGTTAAGCAAATCGTGTTAAAAGGCAAATGGACGAGTGGAAAACCTTTTTATGTTAGCACGGCTGGAAACGGTGGAATAAAAGTGTGCGTTTTCATGGAAAACATGAAATTGTCTGGGTGAAGTTTTGAATGGTGGTGTATACTGCATCAGGACTGTACGGGAGTTTCCCCCTGCGTATAATTCAAGCATTGTGTTCCTTATTTAATTTGCTCTCGTTATTCTCTGTAACTCGCGAGGGGAAGAGGAGTGGGGGCTGGGACAGAGGGTGGGGGGGGGGGGGGGGGGCTGTTCCGGCTATTTAACTGAATTAATTGTGTTCCCGCCGCAGAGCTGAGAGACAGTCTGCACATGGATCTCTGCAGTCCTTATAAAGCATAGGTCTGAGCTGTTGGGAGTCCATTAAATCAGATTTGTTCTCTCGAGTGTGAAGTGCAATTAGCTCCGAATGATTTCAAATTATTGTGTGATTCATTCACTTTTTGCCGCAGCCTTCTACAGTGTATAGTTTCAGTAGTATAAAAAGGCAATGTTGAAGTACAATGAATGTTTTAACGGCAAGGGAAGTTCGACTTTAATGAGGGGTTATGGTGGTAAAACTTTTTCTCATCATGCCGACAAATCAGACAGAAATGAAAGTAAACCCTGAAGATGAGGGAAGCCCTTAAAACACCCTTAACTGTAACTGTACTTTACAGCACCATTAGCACTTAGTGTCCGTTATCACCACAAATGCACCACAGCCCATGGGTCCATCGCATGATGCCTCTATTCTCCTCCATTCATACTTTTGAAGACCATTCGTATTCTAAAATTAGCTAAAAGGCGTCTGGGGGGGGGAGGATAATGGATAGGAGACGCTCAACATTGTGACGGCACGCTGCAGATTTTACAATTGGATCTCGTCAGAATTTGCTGGAGCATGCAGCCCAGTAATTGGGATGAATACTTCTTAAAAAACAAAGAGGCTAAAGTGCCTTGAGAACATGACAGCAAATCTCTTGATAGAAAGCGCACCCCAAAAGAAGATCTCTCCGAACCTCTGAGAACACCATCATTAAACAATCAGTTAAACCCAAGATATCGGATCATTTCATAGCTCCGACCGGGAAGCAGAGCTTGCAGTGTGCTGTGATTGCCTTTTCCCACTCAGAGGGTGGTATCTAGGGTTGCTCCGAAATGGCCTGTAAAACATGACCTGGGTAGGGGGACTAAAGCTAGCTAGCATTCACAACCAAGATGGCCGCCCGGTGAAAAAGGCTCCATTGGAGTGAGTGTAATGAGTGAATCTCCAATGCCTCTCACCTGGAAGACGATGACCATGCCTGCCACCATGGAGTACATGTCGTACTTGCCCAGTTGCCTGCTGAGGGCCGAGCTCATGGAGGCCAGGGCCTCCAGGTACTGCCGGAGCACCTTCTTCCCCATGTTGCCCAGCACCTCCGAGGTATTTCCCTCCAGGTACAGCTTCATCCAGCCGCCGTGGGCCTTCTCCGCCACGCGGAACTGCTCCACGCCCACCTCTGAAAGACAACCACATCAAACCCCGCGTGAGACAGAAGGCCGGGGGGGAGAAAGGGATTTTGGTAATTTACAGTTACATTTACATAAAATAAGAAATGATAAATGGGATTTATATAGCGCTTTTCTAGGACGCAAAGTCGCTTCGGGCATTTAGCAGACGCTTTTCTAAGGATGTTCATAGAACTAAGCGTAAAGAATGAACAATCACTAGGTTAAACCATGCCCTGTCTACAACAAAGAAAGCCAAGATAAGATCGTACTTTTTCTAAGTACGACATACAATAAGGGCGTACATTAAGTGCCGGGACGTACAACATACAGTAAGTAGGAGGGGTGGGAGGGGATGGCTATGCAGAGTCTCAAGAACGATCCTGGAGAACGCCCTGGAAGCAAGTAATCCAACGCATCGGGTCAGTGGGATTAAGGGAACGTCTTTTAAAAAAGTTAACTTGGCAGAGACAGGGTAAGGCGTAAGGGATCGGGTTCAAAACCGAACACACAACGGCAGTCCATCATGCTGCCATCAGCGTCATCATCATCATCATGCCCCTCCTGTCCTTCCCCACCCGCACCCTGTCCCCCACCCTCTCCTCCCCTCCCACCCTCTCCTCCTTCCCCACCCTCACCCCCACCCTCTCCACCCCTCCCACCCTCTCCTCCTTCCCCCCACCCTCACCTCCTTCCCCACCCTCACCCTGTCCCCCACCCTCTCCACCCCTCCCAACCTCTCCTCCTTCCCCCCACCCTCACCCTGTCCCCCACCCTCTCCTCCCCTCCCACCCTCTCCTCCTTCCCCCCACCCTCACCTCCTTCCCCACCCTCACCCTGTCCCCCACCCTCTCCACCCCTCCCACCCTCTCCTCCTTCCCCCCACCCTCACCTCCTTCCCCACCCTCACCCTGTCCCCCACCCTCTCCACCCCTCCCACCCTCTCCTCCTTCCCCCCACCCTCACCTCCTTCCCCACCCTCACCCTGTCCCCCACCCTCTCCACCCCTCCCACCCTCTCCTCCTTCCCCCCACCCTCTCCTCCTTCCCCCCACCCTCACCCTGTCCCCCACCCTCTCCACCCCTCCCACCCTCTCCTCCTTCCCCCCACCCTCACCCTGTCCCCCACCCTCTCCACCCCTCCCACCCTCTCCTCCTTCCCCACCCTCACCTCCCCCCCCCTCCTCCAACCCCATCTGTCTGTCCCCACCCTGTCCTCCACCCTCAACTCCGCCACCACCCTCTCCTCCACCCCCCCGGCCCCTGCCCCCACCCTCTCCTCTGAACTCTGCTGAGCGCTGAGAGGAAATGGGTTTTCAGTGGAGGGGTCCTGGCCTTGGGGTGGGGTAGGGTAATGAACGCAATAAAAATGATTGAATAAACTTAAGAAACATATTCACACATCCATATAAGAATCACATTTTTCTTTCAGCAGGCTGGACTCACACACTCGAGTATCGTGGCTGAACACAGCTAGTAAAAATAAAAGCGAGTGAAGTCGATACAAATTCAAAAATAAACCCAAGGCCTGACCTTGTTATTTTTAAATAAATCAAGATATCAAAATATGACATTTTGTGAAGGAAGTCAGTCAAGGGGAAAGTCTACTGTTTGTCTTTGGAAGTGGAGTATGGTTGACAGTGAATCATTTATTATTAAGACAGGAATGAACGCATAATCAGAATGTAAGATCGCCCGTGTATTATTCACCCAAATTCTTAGGAACACACTCAAAATCGCTCACGCACAATAGCTATTAATAACTGAAATACCCGCAAGCTCCACTACAGTCCTGAGCTGCTTTACCAACAGTGGAGTAGTACCCGTGATATAGCTTTGATTTGTGCACACGCACACGCACACGCACACGCACACGCACACACACCTCCTGCTCCTTAAACCCACATCACATGCAGAAACACTTCCCCGTCGCCTTGCCGCCTACCCCTCCACGCTCGGTGACAAATAGTGACTGGGAGTTTATTGGAGGGGGGAGGAAGTAGAGATATGAGCACCCTGAAGCAGGAGGCATGAATCATGCCGTAACATTTGCTCAGAGCCTGTTGCCACTGTACGAAGGCACAGACAAATCTGAGTCGGTTCTCTCTGTACGAAGGCACAGACAAATCTGAGTCGGTTCTCTCTGTATCTGTTCTCTGTACGAAGGGACAGACCAATCTGTATGAGGGGCCGTATGGGACATTATTCAGAATAAGCATGCACATACACATATGAAACCAAACTCATTCACATACTATACTGAAATACTCGCACACATACAAGTGAAAAGCTTTTACATACACAACTGAAACACTCTCACACAAACAACTGAACAATTATACGCTCACATACACAACTGAAAAGCTCGCATAAAACCTAGTGAAACCTTTTACATGGACTACTGAAATGCTTTCACACATACTGGTAAAATGTTCTCATATACACAGCTGAAAAATGTCCTCTCACACACATATGAAACCATTCACATACTATACTGAAAACCTCACACATACACAAGTAAAAGCTTTTGCATACACAACTGATACACCTTCACTCAATCAACTGAAAAGCTCTTATAGACTATTTGAATGGTTTCATATGTGTGCATTTTTCAGCTGTGTGTATGAGGATATTTTACTCGTATCTGTTAAAGCATTTCAGTAGTCCATGTAAAAGGTTTCACTAGTTTTTATGCAAGCTTTTCAGTTGTGTATGTTAGCGTATCATTTTTCAGTTGTTTGTGTGAGAGTGTTTCAGTTGTGTATGTAAAAGCTTTTCACTTGTATGTGTGCGAGTTTTTCAGTATAGTATGTGAATGAGTTTGGTTTCATATGTGTATGTGCATGCTTATTCTGAATAATGTCCCATACGGCCCCTCATAAATCTGAGTCTGTTCTCTCTGTATCTGGTCCTGTATGAAGGCACAGATTGATCTCTGAGTCTGTTCTCTGTATGAAGGCACGGACCAATCTGAGTCTGTTCTCTGTATGAAGGCACAGACCAATCTGAGTCTGTTCTCTGTATGAAGGCACGGACCAATCTGAGTCTGTTCTCTGTATGAAGGCACGGACCAATCGGAGTCTGTTCTCTGTATGAAGGTACGGACCAATCTGAGTCTGTCCTCTGTACGAAGGAACAAACTAATCTGAGTCTGTTCTCTGTACGAAGATACAGACTCATCCGAGTCTGTTCTCTGTATGAAGGAACAAGCTAATCTGAGTCTGTTCTCTGTATGAAGGCACAGACCGATCTAAGTCAGTTTCTCTGTATGAAGGCACAACCTGATCTGAGTCTGTTGTCTGAATGAAGATGCAGACTAATCTGAGTCTGTTCTATTTATGAAGGCACGGACTGATCTCTGAGTCTGTTTTCTGTATGAAAGCACAGACTGATCTGAGTCTTGTCTGTATGAAGATACAGACTAATCTGAGTCTGTTCGCTGTAGGAAGGAGACAGACTGTTCTGAGTCTGTTGTTTGTAGGAAGGCAGACACTGATCTCTGAGTCTGTTGTCTGCAGGAAGGAGACAGACTGATCTCTGAGCACGGTGCCACTGTGGGAAGGCACAGACTAATAGCCGTTGCATAAACCTTAGCTTAGAGAAACAGCCCAGGATGGAAGAAAATAAACAGGTCTTTCATATATCAGCGAACTATCTGGGGAGTGAGAAAGAGAGTGACAGAGAGCTGGGGAGAGAGCTAGGCAGTGAGCCAGTGAGGGGAAAGATAACTTGTCACTCATCCTTGGCTTCAAGTCTAGGTTTTTTCCACATAGGAAAAACATTGCAGCAGGTTTGTGGAGAGTTGGAACTAGGCTCCTCTTCAGCTGAGGTGAATCGCAGTGACCCCCATCGATGTTGGGTCAGACTTTACATGCACATAGCCTCCACATGGGACCTGATAGACAACCACAGGTGTCCTGGGAGTGTGCTCCATATTCTGAATACAGCTCCATGATAACCCCCCCCCCCCCCCCCCCTTGTCACAACACCGTCATTACCCCAGTGGACAGATAATCAACAAAGCTAATGTAGGACTGCCGGAGAAAGACAAGAAAAGAAAATGAATTACGCCCATCGCTATGGAAACTACAGACCAAAATAGGGCAAGAGCACAGAGAATGCACTTTAAAAGAAAGTGTTTTTCTTCAGTTTTTTTTCCGTTGCTCTATTAAATAATGTTCACACAAAATATTTTGGAATTTGCATTGTTATATTCCTCAATAAGCAACACAATAGCATTTATCGATTTATTAGGCAGATTACTGAGGAAAATAAGATTCAGCTGTGTGTGTGCGTGTACGTGTGTGTGTGTGTACGTGTGTACGTGTGTGTGTACGTGTGTGTGCACGTGTGTGTGCACGTGTGTGTGTACGTGTGTCTGCGTGTGTGTGTGTGTGTGTGTGTGTGTTTGTTTGTTCGTTCTTGCAATATAATCAAAGTTATTGCATTGGATTAAATAAACAGCCCAAAAACCTCCATGGAAAACTAAGAATGATCTAAGCTTACAGTATTACCTATTCACAGAAGGTATGATGTGACCAAACAGAGACAAAGGTTATGAAGAGGAAGCAAATCCCTGGCTGGGGAGTTGAGAACCTCCAAAAGGTTTTTCAAACAGGAAGGGGAATTGTAGTGGGCACACGCCAGCAGAGGGGGGTCTCATATGGGGGTTGGTTTGACAAACAGAGGGGTGTCTTTGATAAGCAGCGGTAGAAGTAAATCTTTTAACAAGAGGAAGTAGTCCTTCTACCACGGCACTGCTCAGGATGATTCAATTGAAGAAACAGAGACTGGGGGGAAAACAATGATGACACCATTGCTGCGACAGCATGACGCAGACAAACAACTCTGGTCGGATGTCTCCATTAGCAGGCTAACCAGTAGCAGGCACCTTTTGGTTTGATATCTCCATTAGTTTACTGACCGGGTCATTTCCTTAGTTTGCACAAACAATAATTATTGACTGTATTGTCATCACTTTGCTTGAACTCTACCTGAACAGAGAGGATGGAAACATGTGATCCGCATTGAATGTTTGATCTGTATTGATCTGTATTGTTCTCTAGTGATCTGTATTGATCTGTATTGTTCTGTAGTGATCTCTAGTGATCTGTATTGTTCTCTAGTGATCTGTATTGATCTGTAGTGTTCTGTAGTGATCTGTATTGATCAGTAGTGATCTGTAGTGATCTGTATTGTTCTGTAGTGATCTGAATTGTTCAGTATTGATCTGTTTTGTTCTGTAGTGATCTGTATCAATCTGTAGTGTTCTGTAGTGATCTGTATTGATCTGGATTGATCTGGATTGTTCTGTAGTGATCTGGATTGCTCTGTAGTGATCTGCATTGTTCTGTAGTGATCTGTATTGATCTGTATTGATCTGTATCGATCTGTATCGATCTGTAGTGTTCTGTATTGTTCTGTAGTGATTGGTATTGATCTGTATTGATCTGTATTGATCTGTACTGATCTGTATTGATCTGTATTGGTCTGTATTGGTCTGTACTGATCTGTATTGGTCTGTAGTGATCTGTATTCACCTCGGTGGGGCTCCGCCACGCTGGCCCCCAGCAGGCAGCTGAGCTGGTGGCCGTTGAGATGCAGGAAGCGCAGGCGGTCCCTGAGCGGCGCCTCCTGCACCACGGCCGGGATCAGGCGGCCCACGCTGTTCAGGGAGATGGGCAGGCCCAGCGCCAGCGCCAGGGTGGGGTGCAGGTCCACCTGCTCCACCACGCCGGGCGTCTCCATCCCCACTGGACACACACACACACACACACACACACACACACACACACACACACACACACACACACACACACACACACACACACACACACACACACACACACACAGAATTAAAGATTGGACCCGCTTAAAAATGCACAGAAAGACACTGCTAGTTAAAAAAATACGGTTATAACAATAAAGAACTAGCCCACTGCTAAAGAACATATACAGAAACACAACGATAAAGAACTAGCCCACTGCTAATGAACAAATACAGAAACACAACGATAAAGAACTAGCCCACTGCTAATGAACAAATACAGAAACACAACGATAAAGAACTAGCCCACTGCTAATAAAAAAATACAGAAACACAACGAAAAAGAACCAGCCCACTGCTAATAAAAAAATACAGAAACACAACAAAAAAGAACTAGCCCACTGCTAATAAACAAATACAGAAACACAACGATAAAGAACTAGCCCACTGCAAACACACAAAACAAAGCAATGAAGATGCTATGGTTGTTTTGTTTTTTAGGACAAGGCATTACATCATTGCAGTTATTGGTACAGGAAAAGTTCTGGTTCAGTTCAGTTTTCTTTTCTACATCCATGATATGAGTTACAGGCCTTACACTTTTAACTCAAGCAAGAATGAAACTTGATCAATCAAAATAAATGTATCGATCTGCACATTTGGCTTGCGTCAAGTTTCAATAGAAATTGCATTGGCCGTACGTCCATTGTTTCAGAGTTTGCTCTTAGTTTGATTGAAAAAATATTAAGTGAAGGCCAAATGTTTCAAATAAAGTGGAATTGCATCAGAAAAAGCCTGAGGCCTCTCTGCCACACCACCACAGTATTTGTTGCATTAAAGCTAATAAATCCTACGATTGTGGTCCCTTTAAGGCTAAACTACTGGATCAAGCTTTTAAACAGAGGAAATGAATGCACTTAACGCCCTGTTGAAAGCCTCCAGAACCATTCCAGCGGATAGCACCAGAACCATAACAGAACTATTTAAAGTTTGTTGGAGGGAGTTAACAGGATGGTTTCATGGATTCCCGTTCGTATTTCCCATAGAAGTTGCTCGTTTGGCTGCAGGGGCGCTTGCTCTGCTCAGAGACGGAGCTGAAGCAAGAGGCCTATTGGGCCCGGGCTCTCATAACTGGCAGCAAGCCAGGCTGCAAAACAAGCTCCTCTTGCTGTAGTTTCCTGACAAAGACTCAATCGAAGTCCAGAATTTAATCAATTGCGCTCTGCTGGCCACAGCAATTCAATGTCACATCTGAGGCATGGAAATAGGTCTAAGAATCAATGGAAGTATCCCTTTAGGAAAACCTGACGAACCTCTCCCCTTCCCGGACTCCGATAAAGAAAGTATACAACTTGTGACGCCTGTTATCTGTGGTCTATGACCAGCTCAGCTCATTACTCCAACAGCAGGACGGGCGTCGCAGGCTGGGCTCTCAACATCATAGGAACTTAAAACAGTCCGAGTTCTGCCTTCTGCTGTGACGGTGAACTATGGGGGGGGGGGGGGGGGGGGGGGGGTTGCACGACAGTGTCGATAAACGCTGTTCCCCAAAGTGGTTTTGCATTAACCTTACAATGTTTTCAGGTTTTCGAGGGAACCCATTCAAGCGGTGACCTGCTTACACACGTTGCTATCTATTTCCATCATAATATTCAACCCAATTTAAGAAATACAAACATCACTCTGGAGACGAGGGCTTTCATTGTTTCACTATTTTTTTCCTGGCAAAAACGCAAGGTCGTTGCTCGTTCATTCAACTGCCGCCAAGGTCGTATTGTAGTGGCGAGAAAAAGAGTTCCTCTGTGTAGAACAGGGCTCAGGCAATGCACCAGCATTTCTCTAGACTGAGGAATAACAATTTATGCAGGCCCTGTGCATGTTGCCTTCGTGGAGGAGACCTTCTGCCACTAAAAGCAACGCGTGTGCACTTCTAAAAAACGCACAACTTCACTACTGGTAAAAAAAATCTCGAACACGAAATAAAAGAACAGCCCAGCTAATGAGACATGCCATGTTCTTTCCTCTTCTGCCTTATGTTGTCAGGTAAAACAACCATATACCCGACGACAGGACATTCCGTTGATACACTAATTACAATATTTGGCATGTTCAATTACTAGGAGTTACGTGTGCATTTGGGCTACTAAGTTTCTTTCATTGACAACTCAGAGCAGAAATTAATTAGGTTCAAGGTGGGAACTGTAGTTTTGTCAGGAGCGACAGCCTCTCTGGCAGTCGAGTTAGTCAGTCTTTAAACTCATTCGGGGAGCGGGCTGTTTCGCACACCCCGGATTCTGTTGCAGCGTGATTTATGAAACTACACGACGGAAATACACCAAGTGTTTCTCAGCCGTGGAATAATAGCGGAGAAAGAAGTAATTATCACATTTACACGTGTTCCTAACCGCATTCATCACACCGCCGATGATATGTTAATGCACTCTCACACATCTCGCCCGCATCCCCTCCAGTGGAGACGGGTGCGTGTCTGCCTGCGATGACGTTGACCTATATAGCCCAAAACTAGCGATGTGCGCAAGGTGCAGTTTCCCCTCGCTCGGTGCATGTTCATTTTTCCTCTCAACTTAAGGCACTGATGGGTTAACCTATACCTGATGGGTTGTATACGCGTAAAATACCATGAAATAGTGTCTCGAATGTGTGACTTTACTTTAAGTACTGACTGTACTTTTCTGTACCATGCTAACTGTAGTGCTTACACACATACACACACACACAAACCCCTCTACCACTACGGTTAATGAGGTGTGTGTGTGCGCGTGTGTGTGTTGGTCTGTGTGCGTGTGTGCTTGTGTGTGGGTGTGTGTGCGCATGTGTGTGTGGGCGCTTGCGTATGTGTGTGTGTGTGTGTCTGTGTGAGAGTTGTCAACCACGAGGACCAGAGAGAGGCAGGGGGCTATGGTCAGACGCGGGTCGGGTATCTGGCGGACCAACATGACCGGGTCCCTCGTTAAGTCCACGATGATAAACCCTCTGCAAACACCTCGCTCCCCACACCACTGAGAGGTCGGTCAGTGCAGCGCAGTGGTCCGAGTGTGTGTTCGGAGCGTGAGAAAACACAGGGGATTGCAAATATCCTGTTTCTGGACAAATCATCGACCTTTCTACCTCCGCCAAGGAATATGTCTTCGCCCCGCGTGTGTGTTTGTCCATCTGTATGTCTGTGTGTCGGATCTCTCAAAAAGTTTTTGCACCAAATTTGATTTGGTAGCTCGGAGATGGGCACGAGAGGTTGAAGAAACCAGAGGTAAACTTTAACGCCAATCATTCAAATGTGGGTGCGGCAGTGGTCGTGATACATCAGAAAAAAAGTGCAGGATTTCCCAAATGTACCCCGAAAAAAACATGAACCCCCTGAAACCTTTCACATTAGTCAGTATGGTGGCTGACCTTCCCAGGCCCCGCCCAGGTTCTGTTTCTTTGTGTCGGCGGAGGTCCACGCTATACTGAGCACATTTTCTCGTTGTATTTTATTTTTGTGACATCATTTGCCGACAGAAAGATATGGCCTGGGAAAGGCAAGTCCGGGACCCCCCTGCTAGAGCTGCTGCCCCCCGCGACCCGACCCCCGGATAAGAACATGACGACGAGGATCATTTGCCGATATTTGTCCGCTCCGTGACAGGACATTTCAAATAAAGTGCAGCAACTACAGTGTTGTCTCCAGATACCCTGGGAAGAATCAAAGGTTCACCAGTAGGTCTGACTACAGTACAGGCGAGAAGGTTAGGTAGCGTGTGAGGGAGCAACAGGAGGCGGGAGCCGCTTACCTTTCCTCCTGAAGGCGGGGCTGACCAGCACCAGGGCGGTGTTGACCTCGGGCTCCGACGAGCCCCCGTGGCTGCCCGTCTCCGACATGCCGTGGTCCCCGCACAGCACCAGCAGGTAGGGCGGGGCGCCCTCCGCCTCCTGCGGGGGGGGGGGGGGGGGCACCAGGGTTAATGGGCTCCAGCCGAGCGCTCACACATGAATAATGCAGCGCTCTCCCGCCATGCTCCACGCCAGCCCATGGCCTCACCTTCCACCGGCACCAGACCCCCCATAGAGCGAGGTAACCCTGAACATCTCCACACGTCCGGTACCCCCAAATTGTGTCGGAGAGGTGCTGGTTTTTATAACGAAAAACTGAATTAAAAATCGACAAGACGGTGCCACCTGTAGGAGAGGGAACTGGGATTGTGATTCAGGTTGTTATGTGGGGCTGAAAGAAATACCAGGTGTTACAAATCACCTCTTCAGGAAGACTCTGAAGCAGGCGATGCTCGAGACGTCATCCAATCAGAAACCCGGCGTTCGCAATTACTTGTGTTTGCAGGTTTTGCTCTCTTGACGTCAGTGTTTCTGACGCCGGGGTGATTAAACGGAGGGCGCTGCGGAGCGGGAGGCAGAGTTTAACTCTCGCTGGCTCTCATCCACCCCCGGGCTGAGCCGAGTGGGTGCGGTGACAAACAGAGGCGCAGCGTTGTTCACGGGGAGTTGTGTGACGGGCTTTGATCTCGCCCGGGTTCTTCGCTCCCTCGTTCCCTTTCAACTTCCCCCGATGAGAAGGCACGGGCGGAGGTGGGGAGGGTGACAGGGAGCTCCTGGGGGCGATGGAAGCTGTGCAGGTGATGGGGACTGGTGGGGGGGAGTAGGGGGGCGGGGGGGGTGTTGGTGTAGTGCGGTGGTGGTAGTGGTGGTGGTGGTGGTGGTGGTGGTGGTAGTGGTGGTGGTGGTAGTGGTGGCGATGGTGGTGGTGGTGTGGTGGTATTGCTAGAGGTGGTGATGGTGGTGGTGGTGGTAGTGGTGCTGGGGGTTGTTGTGGTGGTGTGGTGGTATTGCTAGAGGTGGTGATGGTGGTGGTGGTGGTAGTGGTGGTGGTGGTGGTGGTGGTGGTGATGGTAGAGGTGGTGGTGGTGGAGGTGCTGGTAGTGGTGGTGGTGGTGGTGGTGGTGGTGGTGGTGGTGGTGGTGGTGATGGTAGAGGTGGTGATGGTGGAGGGTGGTGGTAGTGAAGGTGGTGGGTGGTGGTGGTGGTGGTGGTGGTGGTGCTATTGGTAGAGGTGGTGGTGGTGGAGGTGCTGGTAGTGGTGGTGGTGGTAGTGGTAGTGTTGGTGAAAGACGTGGGGGGTTGTATTGATGGTGACGGTGGTGATGGTGGCAGTGGTAGACCCACTTGCGACACTCAGAAGGACACCACGCAGAGAGGGGTTCCATGTCAGGGGGAACATGTGACTGGGTCACGACTGCGATTGATTTGAAGTCAGTTCATGACCATACTTTCAACGAAGCAGAGAGACGAACAGAGAGAAAAAGACAGCGTGGGTAGGAGCTCTGTCCTAGATCTAGTCGCTGACCTCTGGGACGGCCCAGGGGAGATCCCTCGCTGCGGGCGTCCTCAGACGCCACAACAACACCCAGCCTCCTCGCTATGAATAGTGCAAAAGTCGACTCCTGCTCTCCGAGATGAAAGCCACGAGGAGCCGGCTCATGGGAGACGCTTTCCTTCGGTTCACGTGGAAGCTTTTTTAACCGAGCCATCCACACAGTACATAACAATGGGTGATTCAGATCGGGATTTATTACCCTACCGCTGCAGGCCTGCGCGTTCCCCCCCACGGACAGCCTCCTCTCTCATCCATCCATGTTTCCGTGTACTAATGCTGCACAGCTCAGTTCCCCCGGGGAATAGTGTTGTTCCACAATGACAGAAACCCCAAAAAAAAAAAGGCATGTGCAGAAACAAGTGTTTTTCTGCAGACCCAGCTCATCGTGACCGCGGTACAGGTGTTGTGCAGGTGGGGCCCAGCTCCCCGGCCGCATCCAGACTTTAATACAGCTGACGCCGTGTGTTGCACCAGACCAGACGTTTGGAGCCTACTGAGTGAAGCATCCTCTTCCACCTTTTGAGGATTTTAATGGGGGAGAGTGCGATAGTCTGCACTGCAGGTACAGCCATACACGTCCAAACACACACACACACACACACACACACACACACACACACACACACACACACACACACACACACACACACACACACACACACACACACACACACACACACACACACACACACACACACACACACACACACACACACCTCTCTGAAAGCCAGCCTCTGAATGCCTACACCTCGCTGCTGTGCAGGGACGGATCCGGCAGCTCTTTTGTAACTCTGGGAAGAGGCTGAGATACCAGCCGCCTCATTGAGACGGACTCCACAAAAGGGAGAAGACTGCGCGCCGCGGCTCGGCTGGGTGTAAGACGCCAGCACCGGCCTGAGAGCTCATCCCTCATCAGGGTAAAAAAAATAATTAAAAAGCCCAAGCAACACGCCAGTTTTACCTCTGCGCTTTTTTTTCCTTTTCTTTTTGAGAGCGCGTCTGAAGCTCCCGCCGGGTTTATCCATATTTAGGTCAGCCCTGGCTCCACACTAAAGTAGGGACGCGCCCGCCGCACATGTTGCTGGAGCGGCGGGGGTTCCGTCAAACGGATCGCTGGCGGAACAGCCGTGCATTTGGCCTGGAAGCAGAACCGAGCTATTCCCTTTGCCGTCGCCGAAGCATCCCACCCAACCCCGACATGAGCTACAACACCCGATGCAACTGCTCACAACTTCCTCCAAAGTAGCTTCCATCGCACTACTACTTTATTGTAATTGTTTTGTGTTTCTGTGTTTCAATTGACAAAAACTGTTTTCATGGATGCCTTGCTGTGGCTCGCTAAAAGGAAACCCTCGCCTTGTTTCTCTCGCTCTCCATTTCCCCGCTCTGGTTCACAGGCCCGGCGGAGGGGAGATGTAAGACGGTGAGATGTGTGGACTCACGTTTGCATGACCAAACGTGAGCTGACAGACAGTGAGACGGCATCTGCTCTCACCACATGTTTTACCCGATTTCACATTCAAAAAATATCGGCCCGCACAAAGACACCTATGTACGCACTCACGCGCACGGGCGCGCACACACGCACACGCACACACACACACACACACACAGACACCTAGTAGTACAGAGTAAAAAATGATTAGTTTCAAAGGGACATTGCGGAATAAATAACACAGGCGGTGTTGTTTGGACTTGAATATATAAACCAGAGAGGCAACCACAGGTCCTCCCGATATTCCCCGTCCCCGACCCTTGCTAAGACCTCTTCTTATTCACTCAGATGTGTTTCTGTTGATGAGGAGCGGCGTGTGGCCGGGGGAGGGGGAGGGGGGGAGGGTTCACCTTAGAGACGAGCGCGCCGTGGATCTTCTTCAGCACGTCGTCCATCTCCAGCAGCTTGGGCCGGACCAGGGGGCTGCGGGGCCCGCTCACGTGCCCGATGTGGTCCAGGCCCAGGTAGTGCAGGATCAGGACGTCCCAGTCGTCCCGCTTCAGGGTGCTGTCCAGGTGCCGGGTCACGTTGTTGTCCACCTGGACAGACGGACGGACGGGCGGGCGGACCCCCAGGGAGGGGAGAAAACGGGTTAGAAGCAGTGGACACCAAGGTGGAGGTGTTGGGTGACTCAGGCTCGTGCACGTCAGTCCAGAGCCAGACAGCCTGAGTCACCGAGCAGGATGACATCGGCGATGCAAAGGTGAAGGCTCTGTCCGAATACCCGAGGAACACTCTGGACACACGGCGATGAGGATGACTGCAATGAAGACATCATGCAAAGTCTTCATTTGCAAAAATTGTGTTGTACGCGACAGTCAGTGGACGTTGATTCCCAGTAATCTCTCGAGTGGCGGAATTCAGTCAGACAGGAGCGAAAGCAATCAGGCTTTGAAAGCAATAGAATAACAAAGACCTACGTTCCTGAACACATTCACTCGCTACGACGAACGAGCCAGGAGACCCTACATTTTACATAACATTTAGGGGATGCTGCTGCCGCTTTTATCCAAAGCAACCATTACAATTCATTCCCACACCAACAGCGGAGTCGACCAATGCGGGGCGACAGCCAGCTCGTCAGGAGCAGTGAGGGCGAGGCGTCTTGCTCAGGGACACCTCGACACTCGGCTATGGAGGAGCCAGGGATTGAACTAGCAACCGTCCGCTTACCAGTCAAGCCGCTCTACCTCCTGAGCTACTTTCGACCCCTTACCTCGGTGTAGTCGGACACGAAGAAGGAGGTGGTGCCGTCGCGCTCCATGAACAGCTTGGGGAAGAGGCGCAGCCAGGTGTCGTCGCCGTAGAAGATCATCCTCTTGCCCGCCGCCTGGGCCTGCCAGAGCAGGTTGTCCTCCAGCAGCGCCGGAGAGTTCAGGTTCATGACCACGTCGATGAAGCCCGGGATGCTGCCCGTGGTGAGGGCCTGGAGGGGGGAGGGGGGGGGGGGGGGGGACGACACCCTGATGTCAGTTGAATCTATGGACCAGAGGGGCCCCCACTTTAATGTCTTTTCAAAGCCTATTGAGCTGACTAAGCACTGTGTTGAAAATTGCCTTTGGGTTAATGTAATCACTAAAAGCATCCTGCATGTACTAGCGAACCCAGCAAAACGTACCGAGCATGACAAGCAGCACTGGCACCGGTTGCTGCAAACAAGACGCAAGTAATCACTAAAAAGCATCTAGCATGTCCCCGCAAACCCAGCCGTCGCATCAAACATGACAAGGATTACTGGCACACGTTTGCTGCCAACAAGATGTACCAATTGCTTGGGCTTGCGTCACGACACGCTAAATAAAACAAGCCGCTACACAACAACTACATCTCCTGCCATCACCCTCCCCCTCTCCCCCATGCAAACACCACCGGCTGGACTGACAGGGGAAACAATTGGCCAATTTGGGAGTCGTGGACGGCTTGTTGTGCTGGGGGGGGTGGGGGGGGGGGGGGCACAAAGGTGTTCGGATCATTCCAGAGAAGCACACAGAGAAGACGCCTGCCCCCCCCCCCCCAGGTGTTAACCTGCTCTGCTTATCGGAACGGGGGCTGCTTTATGGTGGTGATTAGCATATGCTGGCAGATGCTTCGGTTGGTGTCGTTCAGATTGTTTCAGATTGTTTCTGTCTACGCTGCTAACAAACTAGGCTGTACTTAAAGATTCCTTCATTTCCCACGTTCACACCTGGAATTCCCAGAACAGCAAGCCTAAGCGATTAAATTAGCACTAAATGAATTGCCTTCCATTTTTATTGTTTGCTAACAAACATGCCCACATATTGACCGAGTTGTCCTTTAAAGTAGGCTGATCAGATTAACCCAGTGTGGCACCTTCTCTTAACCTTGACAAGACCTTATTCATGGAGTTACAACTTCATTAAATGCACTATCCACAACGTTTGTTAAAAAACAATGTTAATAAGTGATTTCTCCTGCAGGAGAGTTCAGATTAACCGAGATAGGTGCATGGTAGTGGACCTGCCTCCTGGTCTATTAGACCAGACCAGGAGAAGAAACCTAAGCCTGTCCCCATCTGAAAACAACCACATTTTTTTACAGTCATTCAGTTGACCTATATTAATGACAGATTAGCATACTGCAATCTCACTGACTGTACACAGACAAACATGTCATTAAAATGAATTAATAAATAAATCAACAACGGGACGAAAATTTCAAAAGCAGAAAAACAAGTCGGCATCTCTGATAGAAGTTATGCTCCCCTCGATCCACCAACCGCACAGGGACACGCATGGAGATCTGGCGGCCATCAACATACTAACTAAGCCACAGGGTTGGGATCAGGCCTGCACGATTCGGGGAGAAATATGAAGCACGATTTTTTTAGCTCAGAATTGATATCACGATTCTCTGCCACGATTTTTTTCTCACGAAATGTCTTTTTTATCGCACACATGAACCATAACCAAAAAATTTAAATGGCAGAACCAAACATCATTTTTTGGCACCTCTAGCACGTTGCGTTTCATATGGCCCTTTATAACTGATTAAAGTGCAGTATCAAAAACAGAATGATTTATTTTGTAAATAAAGCAGCAGATTGTCTTTAATTGCTGCCCTTTTATAACTACTGAACCAACTCTGCCCACCTGTTTATTAAGGCTTACAAAAAAAAAAAAAGGGGGTGTGATTCGAGATCGCGATTTTATAACGATTTATCGTGCAGGCCTAGTTGGGATACATATAAATCAAGAGACTTTGGTTTTCTGAATTGTCTTGTAAAGGCTCTCTGATTAGATTGCCTAGTCTTCCATTCCAACATAAGTTGACAACTTTAGACTGGAATCCTTTGTAAAATAGGCCAGAATATAACACAAATACACCTGGTAGTAATGTACCTGGTGGATCTGGAATTCCAGTTTTGAATTATTATATGATTGTCATGGTCTTTATTATAAAAGACCAAACTAAAACAGGAAGTATGTTTGGCTCTGGAGAGAAATCGAAGGGCACATCATATTCATGCGGCAGTTGCGGCATTAATAAAGGGTTGCAGAACAACATTTCTCCAGAAAAATATGAGCTCAAGGTTTGTTTTTATTTTGGGATGCATACTTCCCAGTATATCCCCATAATATGGTAATAAAGTGTTTGAAACTATGCTTAAGGAGACATTGATGAAGCCAACTCTTCTCTAAGAAACTTTCCACTTGAGTCTGAGTGCTTGGCAGATGTTGAGCACTGAGGAACCTCCCTTTGTTGTCTTCCTCTATTGGCTGGAGAAGACACACTTTTGAAAATATGTCATCTAATGGCAGGCCATAGGACAGCGGCATCTCAGAAATAGCAACCACTTAATCTACAGACTGTGATGAATGTTCTAGGGCAGATGTATATATAGGCTGCAGTGGTTCATTGTACAGTACTGCAGCACACTGTGCGAGCTGGAAACAAATTGAACCCGAGAGCCAGACATATTCTTAATGTAATGACCATGATGTCTAAAGAGATTTGGATTAGTTAGCTGTGTCATACCAGTTAACTGGGTGCAATGCAGTGATAAAATGATAGCGCTCATGGTGACATGGCTGTAATCTACATCGCCCCCTGCTGACGAACCATAAAATTGCAATTTGGCTTTTTATAACCCATCTTCAGTGTTTAAGGGCAGCAATAAAGGAAGATGAACGCAATCTTTTAGGCTTAATAGTATGTCTGTTATCGCTTAAACAAACATTCAACAATAATGTGACAACCATCCAATGTGTGAGAAATCCATTCTGCAATAAACAAGGTGATTCTTGTCTTACTTTTACCTTCAGTGCATTTAATTTAAGCCTTTTTTAAGGGTCGCACGAGTAGAAGGGAATAATTTTACGGCTGATTCAGCATCTTCAGTGTGTCATCAGCTTTTTTTTAGCTTGTGATCAACGCATTAGCATGTACGATAAATAGCCTTGTGAGACATGATTTGAATAGCCTGCGTTGACAGGGCGTCTAATGGGGCCATTAATACCTCTCTGTAGGGCATTAAGGATCCTGTTGTCTGGGGAGAGGGGGGGGCCGGGGCGCCGACTCCTCCTCTCCCACTCAGATGCACATGATGAAGGACTCCCTCAATACCACTGAAGCATGTTGAGCAATGCTGTGAATATTGATCTGATCCAGGGGATCCCACACTGGAGAACTGCTAGCCTAGTAGAAGACTGTATCATGATTACTTTTGGAAAATGTTTGCAATATGACTTCAGACATTCATAAAGCAATACAATCGAAAAGGTTGACATGACATGGTCAATATGACACCGCTGTGTGCAGTGGCAACACTGTACAAACAGA
Organism: Gadus macrocephalus; assembly: GCF_031168955.1. Classification (NCBI taxonomy): domain Eukaryota; kingdom Metazoa; phylum Chordata; class Actinopteri; order Gadiformes; family Gadidae; genus Gadus; species Gadus macrocephalus. The sequence goes on along the minus strand of NC_082391.1, from coordinate 5,127,096 downwards.
CAGTGTGGTCCCGGGTCGTTCATATAGTCGTTGTTAAAATGACTGCAAATCTGCAAGGAATTCTTGCAATGAAAATGTGTTCAATAATGCGTTTGTCTGCTTCTGCTCTACACTGCCCTTTAATCTGAACACCACACAGTGTGATTCATCTGTTACTGCTTGCTCCCCTACAAACCTGTCATATACTGTACATGCCCCTCTCATTCTCCTGCATGCTGCCATGGATACTGAGCCATAGACTAACACTCCAGTGTCAAAGTTCAGCTCCTGATGTCTTCGGGGCCCTAAGCTGTCTCTACACTTCAAACGAGGGCTCTTGTGTTTTCTGGAAGGTTGTGTCTATCCAGCTAACCTTTCTCCCTTGACAACATGCCTCAACAACTTTGCTCTGGCAGAACTCACTGGCTCTGTTTGTGTCAGTGAATCCACCTGTTCAATTGTCTTTGGGAAAAAAGAGATATGCTCTTCAATACTGAAAATCTTTTCACACATTCTGTGGTCAAAAGTCTAGCAGGGGGTAAATAAACAGCTGACATATTTGCCTGAAATATATGATCCCTAACATGATCCACATTAAGAAAATATCTGATATCTTGACCACGGTATATGAAATACAAGACACAGACATTGCTTTTCTGAAGTTTGCGGGAGATATGCTAGGTATATTAGGTAGTGTCGGGGAGAGTAGTCTGAGCTTCTTGGAAGTGCATATTCAGGGGCAGTAGTCAGCAAATGAGTTCCTCATGGCCAATTTAAAGCATGGTTTAATGCAAGGTGTTGCCCTCAATTTGGAGATTCATATTAAAACTGCCCTCATGAGATTTCTTGAGGGTCATCGTGGCCCCATATCTGTCTGCTCTGAATGTGGATATTAATTTCATGACTTGTCTACAAGCAGAAGACGTAAGCCTTCGAAATGGGTCTCCTCACCCAACAGCCTCCTCTCACCTTAATGCGAGGCATGGTGACCGTGGGGGGTCTCGCCTTCGCCACAAAGCTGTGTGTTGACCCCCGCTCAACGAGGTGGCTTGTGTAGGGCATGTTCCCCCGTCCGTTGGGTCCGAACACAAAGTCCTCCCGGAGCGCGTCCACCAACATGATGACCACCCTCTTGAACAGCGGGTCTGGGAGCCGGGATGAGTTGTGCGGACCACCTGCAAACGGATGGATGGACTGCATTTATACTGCGCTTTTCTAACCAGTGGCCAAAGCGACTTTCAACCATTCATACACACATTCACACACTGACGGCGGAGTCAACAATGCAAGGCGACAGCCAGCTCGTCGGGAGCATTCAGGGTGAGGTGTCTTGCTCAGGGACACCTCAACACTCGGCTTGGAGGAGCCAGGGATCGAACTAGCATCCATCTGGTTACCAGCCAACCCGCCCTACCTCCCAAGCCACATGCCGACCCAAAACACATCATATCATGGCTGTTTTTATTGGTCGTTGACAGCAGATGCAATATGCAAAGAGCGGAGATGAGGTGCAGGACTGTGATGCATTAGGGTTTCAGAGCAGAGATGAGGAGCAGTAATACATAGGGTCTCAGAACAGAGATGAGAGGCAGGTAGACTGTGATGCATTAGGGTCTCAGACCAGAGATGAGAGGCAGGTAGACTGTGATGCATTAGGGTTTAGGACAAGAGATGAGGAGCAGGCGGTATGAAGGTGTCACCCACCTGTCAGGGGCTCGGCGGGCAGGTCTGACAGCTTGTTCTTGGCTGAGACGGAGGACTTCACCGGCACAGGGAAGAAGCCCCGTAGGAAGAGTGCAATGCCCAAAACCTGGGCCATCATTATGAACGAAGTGAACACAGACGTTCGGATCTTCATGTTGACGTTTGACTCGTAGTGAGGAGGTTTAAAGAAGAGATGTGGTCAGCTAGCAAGAGGCAATGAAATGTCTGCAGACTATATACAAATGTCAATTAAATAATTTCCCATATTTATATGAATAAACGGCATATTAGAAATCGAAACGAACGGCGTTCTACTAGGTGAAATAATAGGTTTGCGGCCGAGATTAAATAAGGAGCAAGCATTGAGATTAAGCTTTATCCAAATGTTATGAGCTGCTTCCGGGTACTCTGCAACTACGGATGGTGTTTAGACTCAAACAGAACCAGTGCGCGCGTCCCGTCTCCAGCGAATAGGTTTATGAACTGGCTGTACAGGGCACACTACTGGAAGTTTGCATCATTGTTTGTCACACCTGAATTAATAATAATTAATAATCGAAAAATATATTCCTATGATTGATGATCAAGGCCAATTTGATTATAGAAATGTTTTCTTTAGGATAATTATATCAGTCTCATAGTGCATAAAAAAAAAATCCCTCTGAGCTTGTCAGGTGACTTATATATTCAGTTATTCCAGCATGTTTAACCCTCTTTCCTACTCAACACGAAGATTTATCACAATATAAAGAAATAACATGTAATAATCTTTTATTTCTCAATCGTCCAGTTTCAGCCCAAAAAACGTATCCCTTTATAAAAAAATAGGGTTACTAGTATGGATGAATTTTAAACCACCAATGGTTGGACAAGCGAGTTGTATTCATTTACATTTGCATTTAGCAGACGCTTTTATCCAAACCGACTTACAATAGGTAGATTTGTCAGAGAAGGTTAAATCTCTTCAACCATCTCTTCAACCTCCTTGTATTCAACTCCCAAACGTCCGGGGACAGTGGAAGGAGCACACATCACACACATTGTAGCAGCAGTATAGTCATTTATTGGGGTCAGAGACGCTCCCTCTGGTCTTCCATAATTAAGCCCCTCAGAGCGTGAGTCTACTTGTCGGTCCTCTTGAGGACGTTGATGAAGGCGTCTTTGGGAACGTCAATGTTCCCGATGCGCCGCATCTTCTTCTTGCCCTCCGCTTGCCTCTTGAGCAGCTTCAGCTTGCGGGTGATGTCCCCGCCATACTGCGGACACAAACACACGCAAAGACAACGTCTTTAAACGGCCCGGAGCGCCTCAAGGTTCAAAGGTTTCCGAAAGATGCCTTTTCGGTTCTACTTACACATTTGGCGAGGACGTTCTTTCTAAACGGCTTTATCCTAAAAACAAGACACAAAACCAAATGTATGGATTTAACACAATATCTCACAATATATTGTAATAAAAAATAGCTACTGTATTTAGTTTTCCAGAATATGTGACAGTCTTATTATTACAGTCATATCTGTCTATTTACTTAAGCATTTACTTTAGAATCTATTTTATTTTTATTTTATTGTATCTTATCCTGTACTTTCCACTGCTGCTGGGCTGTAGTAACAAAGGATTAACAAAGGATTAATAAAGTTGTTATTGATCTATCTATTTCCTGACAATTTTAAAAACAGACTTCTTCAGGACGTCCTGTCCGAAACACACTACTTCTCGCCCAAACCCCAGATCTTGTCTCTCACGTCTCTCTGGCGATGACCTTACTCCCGATGGCTGCTTGGACAGCGATCTCAAACATCTGCCTGGGTATGGAGCCTTTGAGACGCTCACACATGGCCTTGCCCATGCTGTAGGCCCTCTGTCTGGGGATTTAGAACCAAATAAAAGGTATGATGTATGATATGGAGAAAGAAGCTCTTGTGATCAACTTGGAATCCTCCTTTCCTCGAAAACCCCAAGTCATCCTTAAAGGGATGATATCATGCTTTTACGACTTTTCCCTTTGCTTTAGACTGTTCTATGCCATTTGTATACATGTTTTACCTCTGGTTAGCTAGAAAAATATAAGTCCGAGCCAGGGGGAGTCTCGCACCGACCGAGAACTCCCCTCAATAAGTGTGTGAAACAGCCCGTTTTGCTTAAACTTTGCATCTGTGCAGAAGTTGTACCTCCCGGCTACCTGCTATGTTTAGAACTTCTGATTTTGCTGACACACGCGGAAAAAAAAGCATTCGACCTATCGCGACAGAGCGTACGTGCTGACCAATCAAAGCAGACTGGGCTACCCGGGAGGGGGGCTTTAAAGCGACATGATACAAATCAGACCGTTTTTGAAAGATGCTGAAATTGGTTCTGCAGAAATGACCTGTGTGAGAATAATAAGGGGTATTTCTTACATAGAGGCATAAAATCATCCTAATAGTACCCCCAAATGCAATTATTAACCCTCAAAAAGCATTATATGGGATCTATGAGCATTCAAGAGGAACTGAATGTGCTTTACTCCCCTGATTATGAGATAATGGTTTATTATTCTGCCGTCATTCAATCAGACTTAAAATCTGGCGGTCATGATAAGCTGTCATCTTCATTGATTACATCACGATGCCAATCAAAGATATTCAGTGAAAAAAATAATCATTTCCCAGCCCTTGAAGAGCACGTCTTCAACTCCCACCATGTCTGAACCAAAGACATGGTGGAACATCTCAAAGCAAAGGGCCCCTCTAAAAGGATCTACTCTGCTTAACCGGGCGTCCTGGCCTTGCTTGTGCCTGCTGGTCACGTATCATAACTTTTGACAGCTCTGGCATCCGCCTGTAAAGAGACAGACTGCGGCGTGATTGGCACGTCGCCTAGAAACGAGCAGCGGACCGGGAGGTGTGATTGGCCAGGCTTCAGGGAGCAGGCCGCTGCTGGCCTAGTGTAGTGCCCTTCAATTAGCTTAGCGGCTAGGGTAATACATTAAATACAGATTGGCCCATCCCACTTTTTTTTTGCAAGCATCTTAGTGAGAACGTCCTTGTGGAGGGAAGGTTAAAGAAGGAAAGCTCTCCGCCCATCTTGGTGTGTGAGTGCCCCATAAGGCACCATGTTCTACACAATCCCATTATATTAATGTGGTTGGTTTATGCTTATTCAATTCAATTACATTTAGCCAACGTGTTATATATTATATTAACATGTTTTGTCTTTACTTAAGTCAATTACATTAAGCCAATGTGTTATATATTATATACACAGTTTTGTTTTCTCTTTACTTAACTCCATTACATTTAGCCAACGTGTTATGCATTAAATTAACATGTTTCACTTTCTCTTAATTTAAGTAAATTACATTAGGCAATGTGTTATATATTATATATATATATAAAAATAAAAAAATCTCCCTATTTAAGTCAATTACATTTAGCCAACGTGTTTTATATATATATATATATATATATATATATATATATATATATATATATATTCTGACAATTAATTTTTTAAATATTGGAAATTAATGATTTTGAGAAACTGAAAGCATAAAAACAGATTCAGGAAAAACCCATAGCTTTATCAATAAAATATTTATATGGGATTTTTTGGGGGGATTTTTATGCAACATCCTATAAGACAATGTATTTTTATACATAATCTAAAACGGAAGAAGTACCTGTGCACAATCATGGTGAGCTCCTCTACAGATTTCCCATTCAGCAGAATATCCATCTTGATCAGATCAGCAGCCTGGTAGCCTGCATTCTCATAATCAAAGCTGTGGAGGGGAACACAAAGACTCATCCTCATCGATAAGACAATAAAAATCCCATAGCAAAGCTTTGGGTTCAGGTATTAATGTTGAGTTAATAACAGGTGTGTTCAACTCGTCCTTAACTCAGTTACCGTCAGCTACAGTTACAGTTTCCACAGTAAACAATGCTGACCATATTTTATTCCCTTCACATATAATCCAAACGTGTATTATGTTTCTCCACCAGATTGTCCCATTACCTGGCATAACCGGACGACAAGGACTTGAGGAGATCGTAGAAATCCACCACGATTTCATTCAAAGGAAAGATGTACTTCATCATAACTCGATGCTCATCGATGTACAACATATTCTCCTGGGTCGCTCTGCGATTCTGCGACACAGAAGGACAGAGAGAGGTTGTTAATTGTTGCTCATTTAGTAGTTATATTAACAATATCATCAATAAGTGTATGAGTGTACGTTTTTTGAATGGATGCATCTCCTTTTCTACACAATAGGCCTACGTATCGAAAAACGAAAGAAATCAATTAAAAATGCCAAAGGAAAATGAAAAAACAACAACACTACATGTTAAGGACTTTATTTTTGTCGCATAAACTTGTTTCATAAACTTGGGCAATATGTCCAAGAAGTTTAATTGTTGTAGCTTTAGCACAACAACACAGCCCACTAATATTTTCTCCCCAATATCTGTAGCTCTCACTCAGCTACTATTTTCTATTTGTGTTTAGTTTGTTATTCTTGTTATGCTACCATTACATTCTGTCCCTTAATGCAGCCATCACACTCCTACCCATTCCTGGACGGAGGGATCCCTCTTTCTATGTTCCTTCTCAAGGTTTCTCCCCTGTTCATTTGAGTTGTTCCCTTGCCCTTTGTGCGGAGGGATGTCATAAAGGTATTGTAACATGTCCGTATCGCAGTGTACCAGGCAGAGGCTCATGATCTGTCCGGTGAAGGTGTCCGGGGTGAGGATGGTTCCCACCACCATGGGCTCCAGGTACTCCGAGACCACTGAACGCTCCGGGAACTGAGCCGGGTTCACGATGGTGATCTCCTCGCTACCGTGCTCCTGAGGACAAAACAGGACACGAAGCAAATCCCTCCCTTAGATGAACAGCATCCATCAACCAGCCTGTTAAAAACAAGGGAGAGAAGTTCACAGCCATAGACTCAGAGGTGCTTTAATATCTGAGAGTGGTAGAGAGAGAGAGAGCAGAAAAGAGTGTAAAAGAGCAGCATTTTGAAACGTTTCCCTGCCGTTAAGATGATTACGTGTGCGCTGATGTGATTGACAGGCAAGATGGATTGCAGTCAGGATGGAGATCACTGATTGGTCTGAAATTAGCCTGGCACGGTCTGAAGTCGAAAGAAGCGCATACTCAGATAGGGGGGCGCAACTTGAAACAGATGTTCCCACATCGATGTTCACTCACTAACAGCTGAAGGATGACTATGGCATTTCTGAAAAATTACACTCAAATAATAGCGCTTAAATTTGGCCTAAAGGAACATTAAAAAAAAATAAACGATTGTAAGTGACCTTATATAATTGTTATATTTTATACTATCTAATTAGTTTACTGTATTAATGTCATTACATATTTGATTGGACTCACTGGGAAACCTTGTTATCCAATTTGATGGAATACATTTTCTTCTTGCTCGGCCTGGTGGCAATAAGTGGATGTATATTCCAGATTCTGCAAGGTGCAATTTAGAATTTTACATCATTTGAGTGCTTCAGATACTGCTCTTTTCCCCAGGACACTTTGTGTGAAACCGTTTTGGTTTATTGCCTTGTAAAAACAAGCATAGAAATGCATAAATTGTCCAAGTAATTGCGTCCAGTTCCGAGGCTTCTAAATGCCAAACTGGCTGAGGCGGGGGTCTGGCGCCGGCTCAGAGCACCACTGCACTGCTGTCTCCCTCTCACTCTCTGGCTGTCTGTCCACGGGAATAGGAAGAGCTGACAGCAGCAGGGGGAACGCCGCACTGCCCGTCAAACAGCACAGCGCATCCCTGACAGCTCGATACAGGTCCATAGGAGCCTGGCTCTACCAGGATCCCTACCTTGATGAGTCTGGCTGACGACAGCCTGGCCTTGTAGGGCACGGTGGGGGCCGTCACCACCACGTTGGCGTTGTACTCCTGCTCCAGCCTCTGGTTGAACACCTCCATGTGGAGCAGACCAAGGAAGCCCAGCCTAGAGGGACGGGGGTTTGGGGAGACAGGGAGGTTCATTTATTGGCTCATTGTTAAAATTCTACGTGATTCTCTGGATTTTCTGGTAAAACTACCACTTGCCCTGCGGGCGTCTTTGAAGTGTGTGTGTGTGTGTGTGTGTGTGTGTGTGTGTGTGTGTGTGTGTGTGTGTGTGTGTGTGTGTGCGCGCACGTTTGTGTGCACGTTTGTGTGTGTGTGTGTGAGAGAGCAAAAGAGAGAGAGACGAGGAGTTCTGAGGGGGGAAGTGGGGGGGGGGGGGGGAGGAGGGGGCACTTATTCTGGCGGCCGTGTTTCCTATTAATCGCATCGTTTTCTGCATTACCAACGTTATCTATGAGCACAATCTATCATACTGAACTTTGGTAAAACGGTGGCCGACCGTCTTCTCTGTGCCAAATATCCCGCTGCTTCGGGTTTCCCTTTGACAGGCGTGTTGAGAGGAGGAGCGGGCGAATCCGCTGTTTAAAGTGCACCCGCGCACCGCTGGCATGAATGCGCGCTTGTCTCTGTGTGTGCGTGTTCATGTGTGTAGGCATGTGTGCACGACAATGTCAGGGAGAAAGAGTGCTAAGAGGAGATGAATGAACGGAACGATGTTGATATTTAAAAATCGCAGGAAAAAAAAAGAAGCGGAATCAATTTGTGGCGCTCAGTGTCGATTCTGTGGCGTTGCGCCACACATTGGTCTATGTATGGGAAACACTGGTGTGTGCGTGTGTGTGTGTTAATCAACATAACTCTGTGTCATTTGTAAAGAGGAAGCATTTGCATATACTGATTATTATTAACTATTTAATCAAAGCAACCAGGCAGTATAATCCAATGAAATGGCACCATCGTGGGGAAGGTGAAGGTTATTGCAATTTCTATTGCATAATGTTTGCAGTTTGCATTTGAAGATGATTTCATTTGTATTAATGTAGTTGTGTAGAAGTGCTGTGAGGTGATGTAAGCCACATCCCTTCCTGTGCAAGAGTATTACTCATTAAACAAAGACAGCTTTGAAATGAGGTCGTAATGGAATGAATGAAGGTAGACAATGAGCAGGGTTTAATCCAGGTTGAAGGCAACATCTCAGCAGTGTTTCTTCAGAGTTTGAGTACAGTACAATAGTAATCCGTGTTACAGTACTGATGAGTAGCACAGTGGTAACATACACCTGGTCAGAGTTCACCAATTCTCTGCAGGGCAACCCCCTCCCAACCCTCTTACTTATTGTATGGTGTACGTCTTGGCACTTAATGTATGTCGTACTTAGTTATAGTACTTAGTAATGTAGCATCTTATCCTAGCTAATCTCTGTTGTATACGGGTACTTGGTTAACCAAGCGATTGTTAGTGCTTGGCACTTGGTTCTATGAACATCCTTACTGTACCGACAGCGATATATTGTTGTTTCACCTTCTTCTGAAAAATTGACTTATGTAAGTCGCTTTGGATAGAAGCGTCTGTTAAATGCCATAAATGTAAATGTATACTATATACCAGAGGTGGGGGTAAGTCACTCATGTGCAAGTCACAAGCAAGTCTCAAGTCATAACCTTCAAGTCTCAAGCAAGTCCCAAGTCACTGTGGTGAGAATCAAGCAAGTGACAAGTCAAGTCATACAAAAATCTGATGATCTAACCCAGTTTCCACATTTAAAAATCAGTAAAGAGAGTGGTTCATAAGTTGAGTTTTATTTCAACATTAACAATAAAAATGTCTTAACATTAACAATAACTCAAACTATTCAAAACATTCCAAAACCATTATGTGAATAGGCCCAAAACTTAAGGCAGCTCTGTCCATCACAAATGTCCAGGTAGTGGTTCAACTGAATTTGGGGACTGGAACTTGAACCCTCTTAATTTTTTTGCGGTATGCTGAGAACAGCCCAGTCTGACACTCTGGCTCTGACGGTGTAATTTTACTTGAAAAATTACTTGAAATCCTTATCATAACCCACTTACAGCCACTGAGTTAGAAGTAGCCTACTGACATGAAAATTAAACAAGTCAATCATCTGTGGAACGGGCAGGGCTCGAAAAACTCCAGCCAATGATTTTCAGAACCACCGAGTGGCATTGGACAGTAAGTACGTCAATCAAACGCTCGTACTGCACTCCCCCTCCCCCGCTCCCCGCAAGTGACCCCTAAGTGCACGTGCACGTACTCAAAGCTCGTGACCCAGAGCAAGCTTCTGTTTGTTGTTATCCTGCGGTAGCTACTGGAGCTAGCTAACTAGCTAATCCACATTTGGACCTAGCACTAGAAGACAACCCTAAACTCACTCTCCCGCATCTGTGTTCGCGCTCGTGCGTGAATGCGCGTCCATGTACTTGGAATGGGTGGAGTCAGAGTCAGCGTAGAAGGAGGAACATTTGAGTTGTGTATTTTCAAAATCTGCTGGCGTATCGCAAATCCCATATCCAACCTTTAATCTAACTTTAAAAAGTCATTTCGAGTCATCTGTCTCAAGTCTAAGTCAAGTCTCAAGTCATGAAGACCAAATCAAAGTCAAGACTAGTCTTTTATCAGTGTTAGTCAAGCAAGTCTCAAGTCTTCAAATTTGCGACTCGAGTCTGACTCGAGTCAAGTCATGTGGCTCGAGTCCCCCAGGTCTGCTATATACTATACATGTGTATATAACGTGTACCTCCAGCCTGCTCCCAGGGCCATGCTGCTGTCCTTCTGCACCGTGACGCTGGAGTCGTTGAGCGTCAGTTTGTCTATGGCGCTGCGGAGGCCGGTGTACTCCGATTGGTCCATGGGATACATCCCTGGGTTACAATACAGAGACAGAGAGGCACGGGAGAGAGACACTCAGAGACAGAGACGATTGTGCGTCATTGGAGACAGAGGAGAGAGAGCTAGACATGGGAGAGTCAAGTGATTCATTGAAGAACCGCAGGATTGTTTTCATTTGATTTCGGAGCTAGAAGTTTGCCTATAGCTATGCTAGGCTATGCTAGGGCCTAACCTCTGGGGGATAAGTTTAAAGTGCCCGGGCCAAAAACAAGAATGTGCAAGGGTCGGCATTGATTCCTGATTTGTGACGGACATATTCTTCCAAAGAGAAAACTAATTCCCAACTGGCAAGATGGAGTTTTCAGAAGACTTTAATAATAATATTTCTATACTGGCAGGTCTACAGCGCGGGTTTGATTTTAAACCCTGACAGACACTTAGTCTGATGACGTTGGTGTCCTGAGAGGACTTTTTAAAGTGCCGTCCCACCGGCTCCAGGAAAGCTTCACCTGGGCTGGCCAAGTTTATGCTTGCTGCTGGCCAAGGAGGGATGGACAATGGGAAGAGGATCCGGTCCTTTGAGTTGTGGTCATATCCAGTTTGTTGTGGTTCCACAGGTCAGTTTGTTACCAGGAGGGATTCAACCATGTAACGCAGAACTCCCCACCTAAGCAACAGGATTTCTCAAAACTAATTTGAAGCACAAGACCTCTTCTACCCAGATCTGACCTCATCTACCATCAGACCATGGATGTTAATCTAAAGTCTGAGATTCAAGTATCACAACACAAGCTCATCATGCGCTCACCACCTAATGCAGCGATTGCTTTATCGCATTCTAAATCCCATGTCCTATGTTGGGATGAGCGTTAGCGTAGCTGTGCGTCCCTCACCGGCGAACACCATGGCCTTGGCGGGCTTGAACCCGGGCAGGGCGTCCACGGGGTGCTGCTGGTGGTACAGCGTGTCCCCGATCTGAGCCTCCTTCACGTCCTTCATCCCCGCCACCATGTAGCCCACCTGCCCGGCGTACCTACACACACACACACACACACACACACACACACACACACACACACACACACACACACACACACATGAATGGGGCTATTGACTGGTTACCGTCATCTAGCGATTTATGTCCCGTCACTGGTCTGGCCCCAATATAAACACATTGCATTGTACTTAATGTAGCTCTAAAATGGACACGCTAATTGTAAAAACAAACATTCATTATTCATCAAGTGCTTCGTGTGGTCGGTCTGGCTCAGACATAGCCTCTTGTTCCCAGAGTGAGAAGGATTATCGAGCAGGGATAGGGAGTGACGGGGGGGGGGGGGGGGGGCTTACAGTCCGTCTGTGGGCTGCTCGTGCGGCCGGAGAAGCCCCAGCTCCTGCACCTCGTAGCTCTTCCCAAGGAACGCCGAAGCGATGCGGTCGCCTTTCCGCACCCGGCCCCCGAACACAGCCACGTTGGCCACGACCCCTCGGTAGTGGTCGAAGCCCGAGTCGAACACCAGCGCTTTGAAGACGTCGTCCTTAGAGGCCGTCGGCCTGCGGTCGATCAGGACGAAAAGGATAAATGTGAGCTTTCACCCGGGTTCACACACACACAGTCTGCCTGGTTTACAACAGTATGAGCAATAAATAAAGAATGGATACAAGGGAAGGACTTATGGGATAAGGGAGGCAACTCACGCAGGGACTCTCTCCACGACCTCCTGAAGCACTCGGTCAACATTGGTTCCAAGTTTAGCTGAAATCTAAAGGAAAGGTGAAATAATATTAACAATAAATGTTCAAAGTGGCGGAAGCTCCGTTTGACCTTCTCGAGTCAAAGTATAATTCAGTAAAACATAAAAGCACGTTAAAGCAACACCTAGGAATGGTAGACGGAGAAAAACGACCTTTCCAAAAAAATCTACTAAAGGTATCAAAACCCATCAAAAACTATTTTTTCCAGGTCTTAAGTAATTCTATTCCAGTGATGAAGTGATAATGACCTATCATAGCCGACAGCTCCCTTTGTAATGTAAAGTGATGCGGTGCAATGGATCCTGCATCGCAATCGCTCTGTTGACAGGCTAAAAGTTCCCTTGATCAGATTATTTCAGCGCCAGAGATGATGATAAGGCTGCAGGTGCACTCTGTCGACTAAGCAGAGGAGCTGTTCGCCCACGCGCTCTCTGTCTATCTCATCACCAAACCCCCGCTGAAAACCACAGAGGGGTGGAGTGCTGCACGCGTTGTCGACGCACCCGTATACACTCCTCACGTGGAATGTCAAACACCTTCTCGATCTGGGCCTCGACCCTCTCTGGGTCTGCGTTTTTCAGATCGATCTGAAAAGAAGAAGATCCATAACATTGAGACACAACCCCTGATTCAGTTGTAGCAGGCCATCATTGTGTTTTCAATACTGCATTTGGCTTAATTATACTGAGACGAATGGGTCTTCCAACAATATGTGTAGTTCGAAATTAACCTAACATTTTCTGCATAGCAACACCCCACTCAGATATTGCAGCAGTTTAGGCAAGCTCCTTTGGTATCAGAATGGGATCAATGAAGATCCGTAGTGTAACAAACGGGCAACAACAACAATGCAACCTTTGTCCAGGTAACATAGAAAGAGACGTATTTCAGTAAATGACGAAAGGATGTCAAAGGTTGACAGTTTTCATAGTCAAGTAGCTAGAAGTACCTTATTGATGACAGGGATGATGGTCAGCCCGGCCTCAAAAGCGAGGTAGAAGTTAGCCACAGTCTGGGCCTGAATGCCCTGCAAAGCATCAACACAACATGATGTCGCCCTACATCCAATAGACACGATAGTTTGTGTGTGTGTGTGTCTCTGTCTGTCTGTCTGTCTGTCTGTGTGTGCGTCTGTCTGTCAGGGTGTGTATGTGTGTGTGAGTGTGTCTCTATGTCAGGGTGTGTGTGTGAGTGTGTTTGTCTGTCAGTGTGTGTGTGCGTGTGTGAGTGTGTCTGTGTGTGTCTGTCTGTCTGTCAGTCAGGGTGTGTGTGTTTGTGGGAGTGTGTCTGTATGTCAGGGTGTGAGTGTGTTTTATCTGTCAGTGTGTGTGTGTGTGTGTGTGTGTGTGTGTGTGTGTGTGTGTGTGTGTGTGTGTGTGTGTGTGTGTGTGTGTGTGTGTGTGTGTGTATGTGTGTGTGTGTCTGTTTGTCTGTCTGTCACGTTGTGTGTGTGTGTTTGCCTGTCTGTCTGTCTGTCTGGCAGGGTGTGTGTGTGTGTCTGTCTGACTGTCTGTCTTTCAAGGTGTGTGTGTGTGTGTGTGTGTGTGTGTGTGTGTGTGTGTGTGTGTGTGTGTGTGTGTGGGGGTGAGTCTGTCAGTGTGTGTGTGTGTGTGTTTGTGTGTGTGTGAGTCTATCTGTGTGTGTGTGTGTGTGTGTGTGTGTGAGTCTGTCAGTGTGTGTGTGTGTGTGTGTGAGTCTGTCAGTGTGTGTGTGTGTGTGTGTGTGTGTGTGTGTGTGTGTGTGTGTGTGTGTTGGCAGCAGGTACCTGGTTGGCATCGACAATCAATAGAACACCTTGGCAAGTCAGTCAGGGTGTGTGTGTGTGTGTCGGTGTGTGTGTGTGTGTGTGTGTGTGTGTGTGTGTGTGTGTGTGTGTGTGTGTGTGTGTGTGTGTGTGTGTGTGTGTGTGTGTGTGTGTGTGTGTGTGTGTGTGTTGGCAGCACGTACCTGGTTGGCATCGACAATCAATAGAACACCTTGGCAAGCAGATATCGATCTGGACACTTCATAACTAAAGTCAACATGACCCTGAGGAAAGCAACATAATCAAACTCAACATCAATGCATGAAGCATAAATCTGATGATACAAAAAATACCTCTGATAGTGAACTTTTTAATGTGGATTCTGTTTTTAATTGTGACGGATGATAAAACAGAAATTATAACCCACAAATAATCATTTCTTGTATCTCATTTCCTTAACGTTGCTGCCACCTAGTGACAGAATAACTCAATGACTTGTGTACCTTTTCTTCTAACCCATCCTGCCCACACATGGATTCAGCAGTGTAGGCGGCAGACGTACCGGTGTATCAATGAGGTTAAGGAGATAGCGACGTCCCTTGTGGGTGTAGAACAGGGAGGCCGTCTGGGCCTTCACTGTGATGCCCCTCTCCCGCTCCACCTGCAGCTTGTCCAACACCTGCTTGTTCTTCTCCGTCGTTACTATTGCCCCTATTGCAGGATGAAATCAAAGTCATTCACTTTGAGCAAGGTACAGGTTTACAGGAGTAATTAAATTTGTTGCACTATTGCTTCTTCCTAAGACTTTAACCCAATGTCTGTCAAAGTGGTATTGTGAATAGTAATACTGAAAGGGAGAACAATACAACACAACACTGATAAGACTAAGATCTAACTTAGTTACTTCTAACTTGCTCTTAACATATGTTTGAATATATTGCAAATGCTTGTTTGGTATGTAATGAATTTGCTTCAATCTGTTTAATGTTGATTTGTTTTTGACAATAAAACGAACCAATTGCCAACAAGCTATTTTCATGTGAATAAGAGTGTGTTGGCTTGGCTAATAATAAATCTACAGCGGTCTGCCCAGCAGGTAAACCCACCTGTTATCTCCAACAGCCGGTCAGCGAGGGTGCTTTTTCCATGATCAATGTGAGCAATGATGCTAAAATTTCTGATTCTTTCCACAGGGAACTTGGATAAATCAATAGCATCCTAAGAAAAAGAAGAAGCCTGTGAATAAATAAATGAACTATTCACTGGCTAGTGCACCTTATTCTTTATGCATAACCAATGAACACATGTTCTCTCATGATTATCTCAATAGTCTTCCAGCAAACAGACATGGACGACTTTGATAAGCAAATGGTAAAATTGGGAGGGAAATCATTCAATGTTTATTCGTGAGGTAGGAAGGATATTTGAGCTTATTGGGCAGTTAGACATGGAGTGAGCGTATGAATTATCCTAGCAGACCCTGTCCCATTGAGTGTTTAGCTGGAAGACCTTGAGAGAAGTCTCAACCAGGACAATAACGGCACAGATTGATCCTGAGAAAAGTCTAAATCAGGAAAGTTAACGGTACAGATTGATCCTGAGAGAAGTCTGGACCAGGACAGATAACGATACAGATTACTGACAGGATCACCTTGTCGCTCTGCGTGCTGATCGGCTGCACACTGCTGGAGAACACGGGGAGATGTTTCATCCATCGGTGTCTCAGCATTGTCTGCGTTATGCTGTAGCCTTGTATCTTCCTTTTGTACATTTTGAACTCCAAAATGCGTCTAAACCAGGGTGTTTTAGAGCCCTGTTTCAGATGAGACAACGCCATTGTTGCCATTGAGGTTAATAAACCCTACACAGGCTAGCAGACTCGGTGGCAGTAATACAGTCACTTTGAACGAAGATCAATTTTAAGCTACTTGACAATTTGCATAGAGAAACTGGTTACAGTCAGAGAAATTGATGTTCAAACATGGACCAAGCAATACTGTGCAAACGTATTTATTTTTATAAAATTCGTGCCCGCTGTCATAATAGCTGCACGATTTGTCCGGGCGCCGCCATTTTGGGGTGAGAGGTTACGAGCAAGGAATGCTGGGAAATGGTGTTTTACATTCTTATGTTATTGCCAAGAATCATGTCAAATATAAATGTGAAAGGTGTGCGAAAGCCTTATGTGAGAGTAAAATATGATGTATGTGTGAAGTATAATAAATATGAATTCATGTATATCATGTATCATATCATACTCGAATAATGATAGATATTAGGTGCTCGTGAGTTGGAAAATCCCGCCTACAACCGGCAAACTGAGGGATAAAAATGGGTTGCGGTTGCTACGACAACAAAGCTCCCTTAAGCAGAATAGATAGAAAAGATTTAAGGCCCCTATTTCAAAGCCATCCTATCCCTTCTGGCAATAGCATCTATAATAAGAATCAAACATTAAATTCTTAACATTTATAATATCACAAACTGAATAGGCTACGTCCAAATGACTTGAGTCAGACTGGAGCCATTCAGACATCATAATACCCAGCATTAAGCAAGCCAGACTCCATCAGTATTGATTTCTGTAAGGCCGCCCTGGTCAGCCTCTTAACTGGTTCTGGGGTGGTCTGAGGACACATTATGAAGAGAGCTTCCACTGCCTCATAAGCACTTTGATTTGTGGTCCAACCCTTCAGCATCTCAGTTTCATAAAATCTAAACAAGGAAAATAAGAGTCAGCTTGGCTTGCTAACTTCTTACGTACAATAAATAATAATAAGTCTATGAAGGTCTTCATAGGGTGAGGTAAAAATGTAATGTCTGTATGTAGACCGGTATGTGCGTCTTTATGAAGTATAATATATATTAGTATGAAGAATAATATGTATTTTTTTTAAGAATTTTGATATTTTGTTTATTCGAAACAATTGACAGGTACATTAATCAAGCATAAACTTCCTGAACAATCATTTATCTGGAATGTTTATTAAAGTATTCTGGGAGGACTTGAGAAAAACTATTTATAAATAATTAAATAAATAGACTTTACAAATAAATAATGTATATATCTGTGTGTATATATATATATATATATATATATATATATATATATATATATATATATATATATATATATATATATATATATATATATATATATATACATATATATATATATATATAACATATACAACTTCAGCTACATGCAAAGTATGATAAACTATCAAAATAGGCAAACAGTTTACTTGAAATAATGTTACCCATACTAAAATAGCTACAGAGAAGAGCTTGCAGATGTCTGCTGAGGGAAATATGGGAAATAAGGAAAATATGTTGTATGCGTACTGAGATCAATATTATTATAATTTTTTTCATGAAAAATAACTTAAATAGCAGACAGGCTGACCAGTGTCTCAGCCAATCAAAACATCTTCACAACAAAAATGTGTGGTATCCGCTAACTAATTGACTAAACCCTTAAAACATGGATCAACGGAGAGTCGATTTTGTGTTATGGTGAGTAATGCCCGCACCAAATACAAAGATACTAAAATAATTTATATAAAATATAAATATATTTTATTTTTGATGCAGGGGACATTCAGGATAGTCTGTCTACTCTGGAATGTCTTTAGTTTATCATAGGTTATGTTTGATGTATATGTTATACATATGTTCTGCTGTAGTCAAATGACTTAGAGGTCCAGTGTGTGAAACGTAGGTGGCCACTAGCGGTGCGGTTGTTGCCATTGTTTTTAAAAGCGTCATTAGTTGTAATCACATCAAGGTTGATTTTTCAGTTTAAAAAATCACAATCAGGTATAATTTTCATAGACAGCATGGACACTGCACATGTTGCACCACATGGCGGAGATAACAACTTATTGTGTTTCTCAACACAGTCTTCTTGCAAAAAAACTTCATTCATAGATCATCATCACCATCTGTTGTGTTGATCATTTGTCTCGATAGCAATCAACACTAAAAGCCAATGTTAACTTGCACTGCGGTACGTAAATGTTACTTTTGATTATATTTCAGTGAGCAGTTGTTTCACAAAAGTTTTGTTTTGGACACCAACTTTCGCACATGAATTCATTTTTTAAAGCACCCACACCCAATCATAATCCATCTCATCTGCAACCTTCCATTTGCTGCACCATTTTACACTTGAATTACAAAGTGTGTGAAGCTCCATTCTAATTGAATCCTAGGAAACAGGATGCCTCCGTGAATAGAAGGTGCATCATCCTCACAGGCTATATGAGGCGCGTCCGGGCGAGGGTTAATCTGTTCGGACACGTGCCCACTACCTCCGTCCGTTGACTGATCCCCATTGACTTTGTATGGGGACGGACGCGCAATGCATTGTGGATCCGTCCGTTCCGTTGGTGCCTTCGGCGCCGTCAGAAAGTTGGAAAATGTTCAACTTTTTCGGCAGCGACGGATCCGTCATCCAATCAGATCGCGTATGCAAATTTAAGCACTGTGACGCGACTGGGGCTCTGACGATACTGGAAAGCGGGAAAGCGGGTCATCTTGCATTGCAACAAGCAGGAAGAAGCGGGAAGAACCCGGCGAAGCGATTTGATTGGCTGACGGATGCCTCTGCAAAGACTACTCCCCCATCAGTCAGCCACGCCTTCCCACGTCCGTTGACTGACGGAGGTAGTGGGCATGTAGGGTAACCCTACATGCCCACTACCTCCGTCAGTCAACGGATGTGGGAAGGCGTGGCTGACTGTCTTTGCAGAGGCATCCGTCAGCCAATCAAATCGCTTCGCCGGGTTCTTCCCGCTACTTCCTGCTTGTTGCGATGCAAGATGACCCGCTTTCCCGCTTTCCAGTATCGTCAGAGCCCGAGTCGCGTCACAGTGCTTAAATTTGCATACGCGATCTGATTGGATGACGGATCCGTCGCTGCCGAAAAAGTTGAACATTTTTCAACTTCTTGACTGAGCCGAAGGCTCCAACGGAACGGACGGATCCACAATGCATTGCGCGTCCGTCCCCATTCAAAGTCAATGGGGATCAGTCAACGGACGGAGGTAGTGGGCACGGGGCGCTTCTCGAACACGTTAGTTAAATGCCAAGGTGTGTGGAGCATGGGTCATAAAATTGGGTGGTAGCCATGGGCATAACATGCCCCCCCCCCCTCCTTCCTAAAACTCAGAGCCCAAAACATTGTTTTTGTATGAATTGAAAACTTGTCCTCTCTGGAATTATTTGTCCGTTCTGGGCTACTGTAGAAACATGGCGTTGCAACATGGTGCCCCCCGTAGAGGAGGACTCGCTCCCCATGTAGTCATAAAGGGCTCATTCTAAAGTAAATAAAACACAACGATGCTTATTCTTACTGGATTATAAACGTATTTAAAGAAACGTATGAATATTATATTAAACCTTTGCCAAGTACGTTCCGCTAGATGCCATGAGATTCTTCACACTACATCTTTACTACTTGAATGTATTGCAGCGGGATGATACTTTGAGACTTACTTTTCGTTTTTTTTTTTATATCTTATTGCCATTTTATATAGCGAATCAAATAATATCCAAATATGAGTAGTATTATGAGTCGGTTTTGATTTGGAGTAGAAATTGTTCTGAAGCAGAAATGAACTCAAAGGGTTGACATTTCCTGAGGTCATTGTGTGAATAAAACCATAACCAGAAGAATAGTAAGTATCATTTTGTATTGGCTTGGACAGAAAAAAGCCAGGCCACTGTTAAATAGTCATGTATTCAGTACCTGTACCCCCTCCCTTAGAACTTAAACACTTACAAACAATCACTCAGCAAATACGTCTCAGTTTCCCTTTGACATTTAACTGCAACCATACGTTCAAAGACTGTCACTCTATAGATTTAATAGATGTAACCACACAGTATACGTTTATATAACAATTAAAACGTGAGTATAAATATAAGTACACATTTACAAAAGCAGTGTTTTTCAAAAGTGCTGCAGACAGTGGTTTATAAAAGGGGAGATGCCACAGGCTCACACAATGTAACCAAGCACTCAACTCTTTGTGTGTGTGCGGTTGCTGGAAGCAGTATTTGGCATGTCTTTTGAGTCCACCAACCAGTACCCGAGTGAAAAAAATAAAGAAAAGAGGCCTCTTAGGTGGATGGTACCATGTCCTTTATAACGGGTTCTCTGTTCAGATACGTCGCCCAGTACACCAGGTTGAAACTACTGAAGAGCACCGGGAACATAATCCGGGAGATCCGGTCGATTTTACTAACGCTGTTGAACGTCTTCTCGGGGGTCTTCCCGGGCGCTCTGGCCTTGTGGGGGTCGGCGGCGTTGCCCTTGGCGATGGTGGGGAGCATGGAGGGGTCCTTGGTGATGTTGGGCGCGTAGTTGGCCACAGCTACAGCATAGGCGTTGTTCTTCTTCGCCACAGAAGCCTTCTCCTTTTTCTGTGGACGGACCAATGGACGTGTTTAAAGGGGTGATATCATGCTTTTTCAACTTTTCCCCTTTGCTATTAGTTATATGACGTATGTATACATTTTTTACGTCTGCTAAAATAGAAAAATCTAAGCCTGAGTCAGAGGGAGTATTCACGCCCACCGAGAACGGCCCTCAGTAAGTGCGTCTAAGGGGCCACTCACACTAGGGCCACGGCCCCGTGCCCGAGCTCATTTGCATACTGAAGTCTAGATTAACGTTTGGCTAGTGTGACCACGCCATCCGTATTCCAGCAAGGAACAGCCCCTTGGCCACGGCACACTTAGAGGTGTGCCGACCAATCACAGCAGACTGGGCTACTTGGGAGGGGGGTCATAAAGCGACATGATACAAAACAAACCAAACATTTTTGAAAGATGCTGAAATTGGTTTTGCAGAAATGAACAATAAGGGGAATTTCTAACACACACAACAACTTTAACCGTTTTCTAGTATTACCCCCAAATCCAATTATTAACCCAAAAAAGCATGATATGGGATCTAGAGATCATGAGGACACAGAGGAACCCGTGGGCTGGTGGTACATTTCAAACAGGGTTGTAAGGCGGGGGGCTCTGTGATGATGACGTCTGGATCATGGTGATGCCAAACTAGCTAGGCAGCTCCAACGGTAGTATTATGGGAAAAAATATCCTAGACAAAACCCTATGGGTAGTCATGAGCATACTCTTAGTCTTGCTTGACATGTCCACCACTGTCTCCCCAAAAAGAGACAGTGTATTCCATACAGCGCCCGTACATGTCAACATAGTGGAGCGGATCAGATTCCAATTCCATTTCCATTTAGGCCATTTGGCAGACGCCTTTATCCAAAGAGACTTACAATAAGTACATTTCTCAGAAGAAGGAGAAACAATATATCGCTGTCGGTACAGTAAGGATGTTTATTGAACCAAGTGGCAAGCACTATCAATCACTAGGTTAAACCATTCCCAGGATACAACAAATATAGCTAGAATAAGATGCTAGACAACTTAGTAGAATCCAAGGAATTACCACATACAATAAGTGCATACATTAAGAGCTAGGACGTACAACATTCAATAAGTGCATACATGAAGTGAAGTTTTGTTCTAAATATTGACTTTGATGGAAGAGCGCCTTTTGTAATCCTTGTCTACATGGCTGTAATCCTTTCTTTACTCTGTGTGTACATGTGACGCTTTGTCATTATTTGATGGCGGCCTAAACCAAAAAGCAATTTCGTAGAGCGCAGTGAGTGACGTCAATTCATTCTATCTTAAGAATGGAACATGTTGGCCAAACAAACGGCCAGCTCTTGAGTTTGAATCCCTAGAGGAGCAAAAGCCTTTGGGTGTCCTGGGTTTGGTCGCGGTCACCTTGTCATTGATGATGCTCTTGCCGTCCCACGCCCAGCCGCGCTTGGTGAAGTAGTTGACGGTGGCAAACTCGATGAGGGCGGAGAAGACGAAGGCGTAGCAGACTGCGATGAACCAGTCCATGGCGGTGGCGTAGGCCACCTTGGGCAGCGAGTTACGCGCGCTGATACTGAGGGTGGTCATCGTTAGCACAGTGGTTACACCTGGGATCAGAGAGAAAGTGACCCGGTAAGAGAAGGGGATTCGCCAAATCTCTGTGTGTTTTAGGGAAAGCATTTGTGTTCATTAGAGCAGAGCTAACCCAACCTTTTTTGTTTTAAGGACCATCATAAAAAGATTTGGAGGACCGGTAGTAAATTTGAATGCCTTTATTTTTAGATGCATCATTTTTAAACAAAGGATGTGGCTGTTTTTAAAGATGGTTTGTCATATTCACAACAATTAAAGCAACAGCAATGAAATGCCAGAGTCTCAGGCTCCATTCAGCGTTAGAACAACAGGGCCGTTTGTGTTTTCCTCATATGTACTTTCTCAAATGTGGTGGGGGGGGGGGGGGGGTTGTACATTTGAATGTTAGAGCGCGAGTACAAAGTGCAGTATCAGACATAAAGGAAGAACAATGACAACAACAGGGACAATGGCATCACCTTTTCTTGAATGCTGGATTCGACCTTGCGCTTAAAGTACACATGTGATAAAAAAAAAACGAACAACAACATTTCGTTCTCCTGAGGATTAACGCGGATAAAACAGGATCGTTCACCGGTTCCGCCCACGGCCCTGCCACTGCTCCGCTCCTCGGGTAAAAATAAATATGACTTCTTCTCTCTCTCTCGCTGCACTCTTAGCTCTGCCTTGCTGTGCTTCCAGTGTCCCCAGAGCCTCGGTTTGCTATTAGCCCTCCCTGACCAGTGACCTTCAGCAGCACCACCGCAGTGGAAGTAAGCGGGACGGTGGGGATACTTTAGTATTCATAGTCTACACATTTCCTACACACAAAACGTGCTCCCGTGAATCTCCATACCTGTACTTTCTACAGGCGCTGTGCTGCTGCCACGTGCAAGGCGGCCATTCATTCTGCTTGACTTATAAACAACTGGAGCGATAGGTCACTCTGCCCCGTGTACACTGAGGCGTGTGTGTGGTTTACATGTTGACATTCTTGGTGAATAACAAGCAGCACGGCCAGGCAGGCGTGCTCTGGGACATAATAACATCACACACGCTTCCCTTGTCTCTTGTCTCGAGGTTACGTCCACTTTAATCTCGGTATTAATATTATAAGAGTGGTAAACCCAGGGAGCAGGACTGGAACGACATCCAAGGCAATGTTGAAATACATATTTATGCGTGGTGCAGTGTGTTAGTATTGATGTTTCCTGTACGCTGTCAATGCAGCCTTTATCATGGCTTGGCAAAATCCCATAACCTTGTTCACCATGGTTACATTTGTAGGACTCTACCATGCAGACTGTGTGTTGACGTTTCATTTTTAAATTAAATGAAGGAATCATCTACAGTTGGAGATGGAGGTTCTGGTGGGTGAACACAATTCAAGTTTTATCTAATCGTACCTATAAGGTGTTTGGCAGAACAGCGTTAATGTTAGCAGCGAGACGTTTTGCCATGCTCAAAGGGAGCGCTCAAATAGAACAGATTGCGGGAGCAGAGAAACCAGCACGGACCTGCCAAACACACCCTTTGTATTCCATAATCAAAGCATACACAATCAGAGCACACACACACACACACACACACACACACACACACACACACACACACACACACACACACACACACACACACACACACACACACACACACACACACACACACACACACACACACACACACAAACACACAAACGTCAACGTAAGATGTGTTATTTTGAAACTATGAAAAATATCCGAGATTTATTCTATTTTTGTTTTGCAGTGGATTTGACTGTCACCCCTGACCCAGAATAGATGAATATAAAACAGATACCGCTTTGTCTGCCCGGCGATTGGCAAACAAACCTCAAGCCTCCATGTTTGCAATGTGTGTTTGTGTGTGTGTGTGCACAGTGATCGCTGGTTCATTTGGACAAGTATTAGGCGAGTTCCGCTTTTAGCTGCCTTGGTGTGTTGACCGAGATCAGGCGTTGATTCAAGATTCAGGCCGGTATCTTGTCACGTGAGCTATCCTAAAACAACGTTGTATGTGGGAGGATTGAGCTTGATCACGACTATACAAGACTAAATAAGACTCAATAATGACTCCCTCAACCAATGTTCCCATTTACATCTTTCATTTACATTTAATACCTCACATTTCTTCACACTTATTGTATCTAATCTTCTGTACATGTTTGTCATTCATAACTTGCATATTCCCATCGCTGTTACTTGTGAAGCTGTTGGTTTGGGCGTGTCAGTCATGCAGGAGTGACGCCTACTCACCGAACACAGTCCTGGCCGGCACCGACTCTCTGTTGAGCCAGAAGGACACCTGGGAGAGGATGACGGTCATGATGCACGGCAGGTAGGTCTGGATCACAAAGTAGCCGATCTTCCTCTTCAGATGGAAATGAGCTGTCATGACGGTGTATTCACCTGCAAGGTGGAGCAGGGGTAGAAGGGGGGGACATTGAAATTTGAATGACAATTATGATGTTCATTGAAAGGAGGTTTCTTATCTCTCATGGGATATAATAGAATCCTTGCAAAATATGCAGATGGTTCTAGGCTTGATAGCAATATGTGTGTAAAGGTTATGCCGGAATATTTATAAGAGAGAAACGGTATCCCCCAAATACAATCCAAAAATGTCCCCGTTTTATTTATAATAATTTTGATCATCTCTGCATGGAGACATCTGCAACAATAATGTAAATAGAAAATAAGTGTAATAACTTGCAATTATGTACTAGTCATTAACTATTGACTACTATCAAAGAATCAAAGTATTGTCATCCAATTATTCTTATTTCGCTCTCATCCCTTACATGTAGCATTTCTTTATATTAAACCTCTATTTAAACAAGTAAGTCTCCAAGGAGTCCATGACCAACAATAGGATTGACAGGAGATGGTCCCCATGGAAACATGTCCCCATGGAAATGTCGGAACAAAGGAACTCAACAAGGCGGGAGGACATAAGAGCAGGAGGAACAAGAAGAAGACTTCTTACTGAATCTCGCCATCGGAGGATGTGACAATCCCAGACACGTCCTGATGGAGTATCTACACCTGCCTCTGATTGGCTGTTATATATGTACATACATTAGGAGCAGGCAGACAGGGCTGTACAGGCGAGGAGTGTTGCGGGTTCAGACCTGCCCGTGGATATTGATTGGCAGTCGATCAGGGAAACGGTGCACACTGATGCGAGAGAGCTTTATGTGCTTTGTGGTTATTAATAGGAAAGCTGTGTGTGTGTGTGTGTGTGTGTGTGTGTGTGTGTGTGTGTGTGTGTGTGTGTGTGTGTGTGTGTGTGTGTGTGTGTGTGTGTGTGTGTTCTTTTCTTTCAACGGTTCCAGTGACTCCGAACCCTCTGCATTGTAGGCTTTACCTCGCCATCCGAGCGTGCTGGCATTGTCTCAGCTCAGTTATGTGTGGTGATAGCGTGCCGATGTGTATAAGCTTGCGTCTATCAGGTCACCCTTGGAAAAACCTCCTCGATCACCCTCGGGTGATCGAGGAGGTTAAGTAGAGGAGCAGAATACGAATAATCATCGCTTCAGAGCTTTTGTTTCGTCTGGAATGTCTGACCTATCTGCAGATTGCTACTCAGTATCTACTGTACATCGTATACTTAACAGTTTACAATGTACAGTAGATACTGGTTTTATACAGTAGCTAAATATATCATGCACGATCATGATCATGTCATCTATGGTAAAGCTGTCTTCCAAATCTGTGATTAATGCCACAGGCCAGTGGAGTGCAGACGTTCTGTGAGGTCTGTCTCTGTGGAGCGAGGTGAGTGCCTCTGCCGTTGTATACACGGGAACACCACAGAGAAACACAGCACAGGGGAACCATCCATGGGTCTCTAAGTGAGAAGGCACTATGGCAAATTTGACGGTAGCTGCTCGTGTGTTCTTGGAATCCCGTCTCCATAGATCCCACAATGGGGTTTATTTTTTGAACCAATGATGCATCATATATCTTTTAATTTTTTCAGAGTTACTTATTTTTCATAACATCTCGTTTGCATGAGTATTTCTCCCCTCACTGTAAGAACAGAACAACGAAGGACTAGGGTTATTTACACACACAGCCCAGTATTCTGTTTCATACCTGTACCTCTCTCTTGTGATGTTTCGCAGCAAACTGAATACAACTAATGGGGGCGATCCTACAAAGTCAAAATTCAGCACAGTGGATTTCCGCTTCCCTTTATGTACACCGAGTCGTATTTTGAGCGCAAGCACTTTAGATAAATATTAAACCGTGATAAAGATCACGCACCAAAAGCAACAACGCAATCCTGTTTAACATTAAAGTGAATCCTGTCTCAGCTCTTCTCATATCAATATCATAATCAATACGTTGATCGGAGAACCTACACGGTGTGATCTCTGCGCTTAGTCAGTCATACCGCGTCGCTTCTTGACAACTGCGTGAAACACTGCCGGTGTTGCCGTCGACGACAGCGACACACGCCTTCCGAAAGAGAAGCCAAGTTTAGACATGAGACGAGGGAAGAGATGTGTTACCCATGGCAACGGCACAGAGAAACACAGCTCATTTGCCCGTGTTTCCAAAACGAAGGCCATGATACACACGCAGGAGGGCACGCACATACACACATAGCGACACACACACTCACGCAGGCACAGACATTCTCACATACACACACACACACACACACACACACACACACACACACACACACACACACACACACACACCGCCACTTGGCAAACAGGGAAGTCCTCTTTTAGCCGCGGGTGGTGTGTGTCAAGAGGAGGGTGCTGGAGGTGGAGGGGGGTTCTTCCAAGAGCTAATCCCAAAAGATTTCTTAAGCCCTTTTTTTACACACACACACACACACACACACACACACACACACACACACAAGTTGTGCAGCTTGCATTTGAATAGTTACATTAAGCCTAAGTATCTCCCCATGCAAACAAACTGATGCACTTGCTCTCGCACACACACACACACACACACACACACACACACACACACACACACACACACACACACACACACACACACACACACACACACACACACACACACACACACACACACACACACACACACACACACACAGGAAATGCACTCTAATGCCTACACTAGCCCTGATGGAATTCAGAGACAGGATAAGTACGTTGTGTGTAGCCTATGGAGCTCCTTATCGCCGCTAATTTAATTAGCATGCCTGGTCCCGGTGGCTGCCTTCTGAATGGGTGGGGACGAGGAAGAGGAGGAGGAGGAAGAGGAGTGAAGAGGGGGAGGAGAAGGAGGAAGAGGAGGAGGAAGAGGATAAGTGTATAGAGGGGAGGAGAAGGAAGAAGAGGGAGGAGAGAGGAGTGAAGAAGAGGAGGAGAAGAAGAAGGGGGAGTGAAGAAGAGGGGGAGTGAAGAAGAGGGGGAGCAAGGGGAGGAGGAGGGAAGAAGAGAAGGAGGAGAGGAGAAGGAGGAGAGGGGGGAGGAGGAGTGAAAAAGAGGGGGAGGAGGAGGATAGGACAGGAAGGAGGAGCACCATAGTCATGGAAGGTGGCTGTGTATTCCCCCTCAGAGAAGCGTGTGTTATCAGTTCCTTTTTTAGTTTATTTACCTGCCGATCAATGTCGTACGATGATGTACACCTGCAGACATTGTAGAGAATAAAATAAGCATAACAAATTGGTCTCAAAAAGGAGAAGCGTATGAGGCTTTGAGGTTATGGTAGATGAAGGGTCCCCAATTCCCCGGTTCCCCAGTTCCCCAGCTCGGTCATTGCTGAGAGGCTACCTCACGCTAAGCTATTGCTGGTAGAAAGGGCGCTGAATTGCTGGTTGCCGAGTTTGATATGAAAGACTTGGGGGTCAAAGCTGGTTCTCTGGGATTGGCATTAGCTCTCCCGCTAGCGCAGAGGAGACTTGTTTGCACGGCGCAGGCCCACGTGCGCTGAAAGACACTCTAGGCGTTCCTGATTTGACTCCGGGAAACCTTGGAGTAACACGGACTACATGGGAGCCAGGGCAGACCTGGGGTCTCCTGGCGCCTCCTTAATTAATATTTCACCCCAACACCCCCATGACTCGACAGGACCGGTGGAGCTGGGACAGAATTCATTGATGAAAGGGAATGTTTAATAAGCATTCCAGCTAAGATAATTAGAACAGTTCTGCCATATTTCAGGAAAGAAAACTGTTTTTTTGGACACCTTGTCAAATAAATAATAAAAATGTGCTTTTGAGGTAAAAAGTTAATTTGCCTTTAAATGGTAAATGTTAAGGAGGCAGCTTCCTTTAGCTGCCTCGCAGGCAATGTTAAATATTAGTTTTTTGACAGGGATTTGTTGTTCACGCTCTATACCTGCACTCTGTATAATTACAGTCAGGGGCTGTTTTAGTACTCCGCTGTACGGTTGAGAGGGACATTCCCTGCAATTTCACTTGAGCAACATAAAGACTGCGTCCTTATAGGATGTGGGTCTTCAGCGGACCGCAAATAAAGCGAGCAGCTGAACACAGAGGTGTCATCAACATGTCGCCACGCTCACAGTCGTATGTATGTGTGCCACACACACACACACACACACACACACACACACACACACACACACACACACACACACACACACACACACACACACACACACACACACACACACACACACACACACACACACACACACACACACACACACACACACACACACACACACACACACGAGCCTGGGAGCACATTCATCCGTGCCAAATGACCTAGTTTGCCTCGCACGTCACACTCTACAACACTGACACTGTCGTAATTAATGATTCATTTAATTGTCAGCTAAACAAGGAACGCGGCTTGACTAGTTAAACCTAAAAACAATGAGAAGGATAATTGGCAGATGTAAATGCATTCTATTCCGTGCCCCAGTGCACGCCTCTTATCCTATATAATAGCATTTAGTTGAGCTAAAAGGATGAGTTATTGGCTGTGATGGAGCCAGTGATTCTCTCACTGGGGCATTCATTTACTAGGGGAACACAGAGCATGGTAATCCATAGCTACAGGTAGTGGGTATGGACTGGGGACGCTCACAGTAACGTACAGTAACACATAACGCACA
Source organism: Gadus macrocephalus (assembly GCF_031168955.1). NCBI lineage: Eukaryota > Metazoa > Chordata > Actinopteri > Gadiformes > Gadidae > Gadus > Gadus macrocephalus. The sequence continues at coordinate 5,098,109 of NC_082391.1, read as the reverse complement.
ACACACACATGACCTAGTCTCACTGCTGCGGCCCCTTCTGTCTGAGAGCGGGAGGGAGAACACATGGCTCCTTTCAAGAACCAAAACTATTATTCAATTTTTATATAAGGGTTAACATTATGACGTCAAACCTCGTTACTAAAGAGCTTCAAATTCATTAAGTGCTTTTATGCAATTTAACCTCTTTTACAAATGACAATAGATTTGTCTCGAAGACTTTCCTATCATTATCGTTCTAAAATTTGCAGTTTTTTGAAATGGGTTCAGTATTGTGTGAGAACGCTGCATTCCACGTTAAGAGCTGCAACGTAATCCTGCCTGGCAACATAGCCCTGTCAACATACGTCCTCTAAAACAGCTCGTTCCAGTCACTCACAACCACCATCGTGGTTATGAGTGACTGACAACATGGTGTAAAGGATCCCAACAGATAAATAAGACTTCTTGTGCGAGTTTTCTCGAGTTGTGGTAGGGAGGGTACAGTGAGAATGTAAGTGAGAGTTGGAGAGAGTTAGTGAGAGGGTGCCCGGCAAGAGTTTATTGTGTTGGAAAGACTACAGAAGGCGTAGCTAGTGTTATCTAAAATATTTAGCTGAAGGAGGGCAGAATTTCCTGCAAAAACTCAACTCCTTAGAGCGTGAGATTTCAGAGCAAGACTTCTCCTCGGGTGAGACCTGTTGATACACAATAACTAACAGACCGGCTCCAGCCGAGTGTGGAGAGAGATCAGCACCATGGACAGCGGCCTGTCCCCAAAAGGCAAACACCGGGAGAAGTTGTCTACATCAGCTTTATCCAGCACACCTGCTGCACGATTGCCAATGGGGAACCCCTGCCAGCCTTGAGGCAACAGGAGAGTTGTCCATCTACAAAGGCGGAGAGAACCTCTCCCCTGGATGAAGGGTTGTGGCGACTTCCCCTACTACAGTAAAAGACCTGAAGAGGAAACCACGTTTAAGAGTAGAGACGCCTCTCCGTGCACTGTCTCCTTGTTGAGGTGGCGAGGTTTATGTGTCCCTGTGAACCTGAGGGCTGTGTTGTCTGGATTATTGTGCTCCTGGTAGGGTCTCCCATGGCAGAGTGGTCTCAGGTGAGGCGCCAGACGGAAGAACGGTTCACCAAGACCCCGTGAATAAACAAGCAAAGGGAGGAGAGACCCTGCCCGGAGGAAGCCCTAGACCCCCGTCTGGAGCGCCAGGGCACCTGCACCCCCCCCCCCCTCTCTCCGTCCTGTGGGTCCACCACCTGCAGGAAGACCTGCTGGGGTCGGGTGCACTGCCACATGGGGGGGCAGTGAAGGTCTGGGGCCTCTGTGGAACATCACTTCGCTGTGGGGGAAGGAGCTTGTCCGGGAGGTAAAGCGCTACCAGTTAGCTCCGGCGGGGCTGACCTCTACGCACAGTCTGGGCTCTGGAACCGTTCTCCTGCCTACCGTGTCTCGACCCTGCTCCCTTGGTCGTCCACCCAGCCTCCAGGTTCCCTCTCAGGAAACCCATCCCGGACCATGAAGAGTTTACATTGGACTTCCCCCCTCCCCTTTGCCCTCACCATTTTAATAAACTTGTTACTTTTGCTCACAACTTGTCTGCTGTCTGATCTCGCAACCGAATCGACCTTGTCTCAATCAAACTGCCACAAGGGTAAAGAAAACAGTTGTATTTCTCTGTAGGAATCTTGTCCATTACGTTGTCCGCATTAGTGCCTTCGGCGAGATGTAGGCTAACTCAGACTGAACACGCTGACTCAGCAAGTCAGGCTCAGGACATGGAGAATGTGGTGACTTCTGTTCAATGTCTTCTAGAGTCAGGCTTGAGTTACCATCGTCCATACCCTATTTGACCAACAGAACCTAGTCCTCATTTAATCGATTCAATAATATTGATAAAGATATCAAGAATTGTTTTAAGCACCCAGTTTGAAGAACCAGGTGTCAAAAACACCAGGGAAAACAGTTTGTGCATGACCCGCTCTTCCCAACACCCACACATGTTGATACACCCTAGTATCACCATCACATCTATTCACATTGATCAACATTTCTCTTTGTTCAAATTTTCAGGGTTCAGGCGAATCAGGGTTCCGTGTAACTTGAGCACTTTGCCCCCAATTCCCGTGAAGTGTAATGATAGGAAACAGACTGGTCTCAGGTCGTCCTCCGTCACCCGGTCCGTGGGGCTGAGGGCGTCTGTGGACCACGAGACCCTCTGCAGCCTCTACCCCACTCACCATCTAAGTGGGTGTGACTTCACATCTGCAGACGAGTTTGATTATTGTACAATCAACTTTGGCACATCTGTATGGGGACTTAAAATACGACCAAGGCTCACACCCTAAGGCTCTGAGGGTTTTGTATATTGTACTAATGTCGTACCTCAAACATTGAACTGTATGCGACTTAATTCATCCGGCCCTACTTCATAAAAGAGCGCACTTTTATTCTACCGTCCGAATTCCAATTAAAACCTTGTCTCCTCCTCCTCCTCTGTTTCCCCCTTCTCCTCTCCTCCTCCTCCTCTTCCTCCTCCGCCTCCTCTGTTTCCCCCTTCTCCTCTCCACCCCCTCCTCCTCCTCCTCCTCCTGTTTCCCCCTTCTCCTCTCCTCCTCTTCCTCCTTCTCCTCCCTGTCTAGAATCAGCCTGTCAACTGCCCCTTTGGTCCCTGTCAGGTGCGTCTAGCTGGCCTCTCCACTGTACAAGTGAATAGCTGCTTCCTTCCTCCATTTATCTATTTATTTGTCTCCTCTTTCCCCACCAGGGGACCAGAAGACAGCTTTATTTTGTCATTTAATGCACTGCTGCACTTTTACTGAGAGCCGTCTTTTTTTCGCGTTTTTTTTCTTTCTGTCCCCTCCTCCGTCTCGGAGGCTCCTATTTAAGACTGCTGCTTGGATGAACAACAGCAATACCTTGCTGGCCGCTCTCCCCCTCCCCCCTCCTCCCCCCTCCCCTTGTTTGTACTCTGGTGACAGCTAAGAGAGACAGCTGTGCTCCCGCCATATGTTCCGTTCCACCTCAACTTCTGCTCATGGCTGCGTGTGTTTGGGTGTGAGAGACACACACACACACACACACAAGAATGAGGACAAACACACACACACACACACACACACAAGAATGAGGACACACACACACACACACACACACACACACACACACACACACACACACACACACACACACACACACACACACACACACACACACACACACACACACACACACACACACACACACACACACACACACACACACACACACACACACACACACACACACACACACCCCGAGGGATGAAACCTTCCCTCCAGCCTCCACACAAACGGTGAACGTGTCCAAACTGTTAATTAGCCAATCCAGCTCTACGGGACGTCCTGGTGTGGGTGTGTACAGGACGTCTTAGTGTGTATACGGGACTTCTTAGTGTGTGCGTACAGGATGTTTGGGTGTGTGTACACGGGACGTCTTGGTGTGTGTGTACAGGACATCTTGTTGTGTGTATACAGGACTTATTGATGTGTGTACACAGGACGTCTTTGTGTGTGTGTATAAGGTGTCTTGGTTTGTGTGTACAGGACGCCTTAGTGTATATATACACAGGATGCCTTGGTGTGTGTATAAGGCGTCTTGGTGTGTGCATACAGGACGACTTGGTGTGTTTGGCAGTGGCACAAGAGGTAGAGCGGGGTTGACTGGTAACCAGAAGGTTGCTAGTTCGATCCCCCGAGCCAAGTGTCAAGGTGTCCCTGAGCAAGCCACCTCACCCTGACTGCTGCTGACGAGCTGGCTGTCGCCTTTCATGGCTGGCTCCGCCGTCGGTGTGTGATTGTTTGCATGATTGGGTGAAAGTTAGGCGGATATCGTGAAGGGCTTTGAGTGGCCAACGCTTCGAAAAGCGCTGTTTAAATGCTATGAAGGTATTATTGTAGCAAAAGTCTTTAGCACCTGTAACTGCAGAATTTGAATGCGTACACTAAAGTCACAGTAAATTTGAAGTCGTATATATTTATTTTGCATGTGTACTCTAAAGTCACAAATGTGTAACAGTACATTTGTAGTCGTAAAAAAAATATAAATATTTTTTATACCATTGTAAACACAAAATAGGGTCTACGAGTACGCTAATCTGTGTTACAGGTGCACAAATCCTTTTGCTACAATTATTGCAGCGCAGTTGGTGCAAAACACATTCGCACACCCGTGTTTCATAATCTGAGAACATGCCCAAAAGGTGTGCATTCGTAAACCCAAATTTGAACAAATGCATCAGAAGTTGCACATCTGTGAACGCTATGTTAATTCAGCATTTTAATGAGCGAGCACAAAACCATTTTACAACTGCTCGAATCTGCTCCTGCAAGTCTCAGCTGTGGGGTTTTTTGCAGGTTGTTTTGCAACACCCCTAGGTGGTAAATGTGTAGCAAAAGTATTCGTATCCGTAGATGACAGAGCGTCCGTGAGCGGGACAAAATAGTCCCGCCCATAATTTCCTAATCCAATGAAAATCGCCGGCAGGGATGCATTTCTCAAATTACACTGTCTGGGACCCACCCCGTGCCAGCCATGGAGCTATAAAGATCGCAGCATACTCAGCACGGGATACGTTTATTTCTGGAGAAGTGAAGAGGGCGTCCTACTGAACGGAGATGGGTATCCTACATTATGTTAAATGAAATGACTTAGTTCAAGTGAATTCCCCCCAAAGTATTTCATTAACATGCCGCAAATGTCCTTGCATGTATTTTAATGGTCGCCATAACATAAATTCAGAAATGTTAATGCAATACTTTGGGGAGAATTCCCTTGAACTAAGTCATTTCATTTTACATAATGTAGGATACCCACCTCCGTTCAGTAAGACGCCCTCTTCACTTCTCCAGAAAGAAACGTACCGCGCTAAGAATGCTGCGATCTTTATAGCTCCATGGCTGGCACGCGATGGGTCCCAGTCAGGGACGGCTGGTATAAATGGGCTAACAGGGCTAAGCCCTCTTACAGTGAAAATATATTATTAAATTCTTAGAACATATTGTTTTAAATTTTGGTAGAACCTAAAGGAGCAACAGCACCAAAAAGTGACAGAAAAACCCAGGATATATATATCTTCGTTTTTTTTTCCTGTGAATGGGCTAAATGTATTCAGCCCAAGCGCAGTAGCGTAAGCTTCCATTGACGTTTGATTGACAGGTGCCCTGACACGCCCCCTTCATATGCTTCCCATTTGGGCTAAATTAGTTTAGCCCAAAGGCTGACCTAGCACAGTCCTTCGACTAATCACAGCACAGTAGCGCAAGTGCAGTATGGCGGGCGTTAGCATGAAAATGAATGAAGTGGATTATTTACTTTCTAATCGGTTTTCTTTAATGTCTTTGGAGGAAAAATTGGAAGTGAAAAGATTGGGGACACATCAACCAAACGATGTACAGATTTACTGTCAGGAGTGCGGTCAGAATATGGCCGGTAATAGTGCATTTGTAAGCGGGTCAACTACGTTTCGTATCGAAACATTTAAAAAGCTGTCTAAATAACCCAACATGACGTGACAAGTGTGTAGAGATAGTGGCCCCTCTCCAAGCTGCATTTCAGCGACAGGCAGTAACAATAAGGTTCTCTAAGGAATCGGAAATGATCTCATTTAATGTTGCATACAACATTGCCAAAGAGGAGTTGCCATTCTCAATTTAAATCCGAAATTATTCTCATGAAGAGAAATGGATTAAACATCAACCCGACGTAGGCCTATAGCAATGAGATGGCATGTGCACAATTCATTGCAGTAGGCCTAATGGGCGACACCTTAAAGCAAAAGACAGCTGCGGACGTCGGAAACGCCACATAGGCCTACATGTCCTTCATGATTGACGGCGACACAGACGTCTCTACCAAAGAGTGTGTGATCGTCTACAGCCGCATTTTGCGCAAAGGGAGACCAGTCAACATTTTAATTGTGTAATACTTTAAGCACAAAAAAAGTTTTATTTTGCTTAATGGTTTAGTTCGAAATGTTCAATTTCAGCTCAGTGAAGCACTTTAAACACCTTATTTTTCTTTTTATTTATAATTGTGCTTCAAATAAAGAAATGCCTTTCTCTACACCTTAATCTTGTTTAAAAATCATTCACATTATATGAAAGTTATGAACAGAGATATAAAGGTGACCTCATGGCGTCACCTTGTGAAGTATTGATAAATGTAATGCATTCTTTAGCCCACCCACCCAAAATCACCACCAGCCGTCACTGTAATTTGAGAAATGCATCCCTGCCGGCGATTTTCATTGGATTAGGAAATTATGGGCGGGACTATTTTGTCCCGCTCACGGACGCTCTGTCATCTACGGATACGAATACTTTTGCTACACATTTACCACCTAGGGGTGTTGCAAAACAACCTGCAAAAAACCCCACAGCTGAGACTTGCAGGAGCAGATTCGAGCAGTTGTAAAATGGTTTTGTGCTCGCTCATTAAAATGCTGAATTAACATAGCGTTCACAGATGTGCAACTTCTGATGCATTTGTTCAAATTTGGGTTTACGAATGCACACCTTTTGGGCATGTTCTCAGATTATGAAACACGGGTGTGCGAATGTGTTTTGCACCAACTGCGCTGCAATAATTGTAGCAAAAGGATTTGTGCACCTGTAACACAGATTAGCGTACTCGTAGACCCTATTTTGTGTTTACAATGGTATAAAAAATATTTATATTTTTTTTACGACTACAAATGTACTGTTACACATTTGTGACTTTAGAGTACACATGCAAAATAAATATATACGACTTCAAATTTACTGTGACTTTAGTGTACGCATTCAAATTCTGCAGTTACAGGTGCTAAAGACTTTTGCTACAATAATACCTTCATAAAATGCAGTCCCTTTACCATTTCAGTCAAGTTATCTTTTGAGGCGTCTTACACACAAATCTGTCACTGTAGCGCCAACAAAGCCCAGGTGCAACCCCCCCCCCCCCCCCACACCCCTCTCCATCTCCCCCTCTGAGCAACATGCGGGGGCCCCCTCTCCGCAGGAGGGCCGTGCGTCGGAGCTCACCGGTGCTGGATTTGATAGTCTCCTGGCCCACGGTCTGCCCCAGCAGGTCGTACTGGTTGAGGCGGGAGCTCTCGCCCTCCACCACCACAGAGTCCGAGGCGTTGCGGGTCCAGGCGTACGTCACCTCCGAGATGGTGTAGGCGTCTGCAGGGCAGGAAAAGCAATCAATGCCAGACGGGGCTGGTGCCTCGGGGAGAGGGGGGGTGACGTCTGACGCTTTAATATCACAGCCGCGAGCCACACCGGCATTCTGTATCCAATTTTGCATCGCCCAGGTAATTTAATTAAGCACAAATTATTTAAACGCCCCGAAGGAATATATATACAATTCCAGCGACTTATGTTTCCTCGCGTTAGCTGTAGAGGCATTCTCCCTCGGTGCTCAGAGCTCTCGCCCGCTAGTTACCAAGACGTTCATATTTAGTACCAATCCTATTTTAAAGAAATGCATTTTGCATAGACAAGACCACCTACATTTTGTACATAATATTTTAGTAACTAATTTCCCAGATACATACTCCGAGGACTCTTCTTATACGATGATCCGTGTCATTTAGAACGTGATCCTTCAACCACACAATTTGGAGCTGGGCTTTGGGGAAGTCTTCCTAATGCTCCACATCAAGAAGAACCATATTGATTTGTATCGCTTTATCGTTACATATCCGTGGTGATGCTAGTTGACAGCACAATTTCCCCATCGACCTATAAGCTCACCCTACCTTCTCTTGGGCTTAATGTAAAATAAACTACAATAACACCGGCACACTCTCCAGATGCGTTTGTTGCTGGGGTCATGAGTTTCTGGCGAGGGGAAACACCTTTTCAGTTTCACTTAGGGTGGACATTGGTCATCGAAATGCACTTACAGCTGCCGAATTTCAGAGGGCAGGAATGGAAGTCCATGGGAAAGTCCTCCAGGTGCATTGGGCACTCCGCATGGACCGTTAACCTGTTTCCAATCACACACACGCACACACACACACACACACACACACACACATGCAGGCATGACCCCCCCCCACACACACACACACACACACACACACATAAACATACATGTAATCCAATCATACCCGCACACGTAAACACGTGCACGCAGGCACAACCCCCACACACACACAGACACACACACACAAACACACATATAAACACACAATCACTCAGGCATGACCCCCACACACACACACACACACACACACACACACACACACACACACACACACACACACACACACACACACACACACACACACACACACACACACACACACACACACACACACACACACACACACACACACACACACACAGAATGAACTGTAGTCAGCAGTAGCAAGGTAAACAAGGTGAGTGCTGACAATATTTGATGATAAGATAAGATAAGATAAGATATAACTTTATTAATCCCCCGTAGGAGAAATTTGTTTGTTGCAGCAGCAACAAAGGAGATGCATTCTAAGCTTTTCAATATCGTATGCAAGCCAACTCCAACCTGCACGCCATCGACTTGGTAATCTGTTTCATATTACAATTGATTCACGTTAAATTAAATGCTCAGCCGGAGCACAACCTCTGCAGACCTGCTGACCTGCAGATCAATGCTGGGGTCACGTCCGATGGGAGGTGCAACGCTCTGTGGAATATATAGACCTTGTATTCTTTACGTTTACCGTTAGAGTCTATGTTCAGTTGGGCGAGGTCTGATCGAAGGTAAGACCTAGCCGGTGGGAGAAAGGAAGAGATCAACTATCCCCTCGAAATGAATCAAGGAGTGTTTGATTGAAGGCAAGTGTGTGGATGTAGGCTCAGGTATTTTGTGGATCATTTGTGTGTTTTACACTTTTACATTTTGCTTTTATTCAAAGCAACATACAACGGATCATACACACACCGATGGCGGAGTCAACCATGCAAGGAGACAGCCCGATTGGTCAGCATTAGATGTCTTGCTCAGGGACATCACGGCACTCAGCTAGGAGGAGCCGGGGATCGAAGCATCAACCTTCCGGGTACCAGCCAACCCTGCTCCACCTCCTGAGCCCACCCCCCCTGGCCCTCCGGGCCTCACCTCATGGTGTACAGCAGCGTGCCGTCCTCCTGGATACGCAGCAGCTTGTTGGGCATGGTCATGTTGTGCGCCACCGACTTCTTGCCGTTGTGGAAGAAGGTGTCGGGCGTCCAGATCTTGCTCGCCATCAGGTTGTTGAGGCGCAGGATGTTCATCGGCCCGTCGAACCTCAGCCGCTCGTCCTTCCAGCTCTGCCTGAAGAACACGTCGATGGTGTACTCCTGGGGGGGGGGGGGGGGGGAAGAGTTCACTATTAACACGTCTATTGTGTACTCCTGGGGGGGGGGGGGGGAAGAGTTCACTATTAACACGTCTATTGTGTACTCCTGTGGGGGGGAGAGGGTTCACTCGACCAGACTTCCCTTTCCCGGGCCACATTGACCAGCTCTGATTGGGGGATCCCAGGCCAGTGTGAAGATATAAACTCTTCACCTAGTCCTGGGTCTTCCCCGAGGTCTCCCCCCCCACTGGGCGGGCCTGGAACACCTCCCAAGGGAGGCACCCAGTGGGCATCCTTACCAGATGAACCCCCTCAACTGACTCCTTTCGAAGCAGAGGAGCAGCGGCTCTACTCCAAGTTCCTCAAAGATGACTGAGCTTCTCACCTCTACGGGAGACGCACGCCACCCTCCAAAAGGATATATATTCACTCTTATTGTAGGTCTTTGTCTTCATAACCACTTGGTGTTGGATGGACTATCATGGACTCAATTTGAGAGAGAGTCTCCTTTTTGAGCAGGTCTCCCTCTTCTGCCAATCAATCGTAGTTCATTAACAAGCTGCCTTTACAGAGGGACGACACACTAAAACTAAGCTCTCAAACGACATACAACCGCCACTGTCACACCGTTAAAAAAAATGAAGGTGACAAATCAGTAACCTGTATTGTGGGGGTTGATTTATCTGATTGTTTAAGCGATAAATGTACACGGGTCGTTATTCAGTCATTTTTCTAGGGTTAGGATCATTTATGGTTCTGGTGCATCTGGGTTTGTCTGGGTTTAGGAGTGCAGTGGGGACTTATAGTCAACCCCCCCACACTGCCTGACCTACAATCCCTCACGCAGTCTAAAGAAACCCAGCACTCAGCCAGAGCTCGAGGGCATAAAGCCAATGCACTGTAAAGTCTGTGCGTGTGTCTGTGGGCGTGAGGCACGTGCGCACAAAAGAGAGCGAGGCTGGATGAGAGGACGGGAGACGACATGCGTGTGAGGGAGACAGACAGGAGAAGAGAGAGCAGGAGGGTCCCTCAGCTGCTAATTCAGAGGAGAATGTCTGGCTGCTCTATATTCCCAACATGCATCTGGTCCGGTCTCTGCTACCAGAGAACCTACTGCTTGTTGTTCTTACCCTGAGCTCCAGCTGCTAGTCAAGTCAAACCAGAACCGCCTAAGAGTTCTGCAGCCACCCCAACTAGTCCTCTAAACGGGCTTCAAGGAGGTGATCCGATGAATCAGGGGCCAGGAGGTGAACGCATGTATCCTGCATGTTTTTTTGTTTTTTTCTCATCAACGTATCCTCTCCGACATATTCCAAACGCGGGTCTTTAACAAACACATCAGTCTCAGACCGCGACTCATCACCGTGGCTAAAATCAATGTGACTGATGCATACATGACCTGGGCTCCGTTGTCATCTACTATGTGTGTGAGCATCGTCTCCAGAGAAGAGCTAGCATGTTGCTCTCATGTTTCTTCCTCTAGCGAGCCCGCCACTATGCGTGGCAGCGGTCTCCTTCATGATTTAGACACCACGGCACTTGGAGCGTTGCAAGCAGCCATTCTAATGACAAGGATGACATCAATACCCTGATCAATAGTTAAATAACGTGATAAATGGTTCCTCTGGGACGTTCCCCAAGGTGTCCGCGCAAGGTGGTGAATGCAGAGGGGTGGATTGGTGCGATGTGCAGGGCTAGATATTGGATTCCAACAGAGGGATCGGCCAGATTGCTTGTGAACGGCGAGGCATCCAACATGGGGATAATAAGCGACACAACTAGAAAATGAGGAGACAGAGGGATGTTACGTGGAACATGGATGACAGTCCTAGTCTTACCATGTCTGTGTCTGAGACCGGTCCAAAACTGGTGACGTAGATGTTTGTTTTGACCTCCGTCACACGATCTGTACAGAAAACAACAAAATGGAGGTTTCAAAACCATAGACAGGTTAGGTAAAAATATGTATTTGCTTTGGATCATTACAGCTTTGTGGCTCAATTAAATGAATCATATTTGAAAGTTTGCACAGCATCAACTGTATGTACTGCAGAAATAAATGAAAGCTCTGGTTCACACTCTGTACCAAATTATTGCCGACCCCCTTATTTTTGAACGGGAGCCATCATTCCAAGCGGGTAGATCCTTAAGGCTTCCCCCCCTGAACACACGCTGCTCTCTGATAGGCTCAGCGCTTCTGGGGTACAGCATCCTCCAACACCATCATCCCCCCCCCCCGCCCCAGCCGCTCTCTCTTCAGTATTCCCTCAATAATTGCTGAGGCTGCATCTCTTCTGCTTGGCCTCTTCAAAAAGCTTTCACTGTGTTTTACTTCATGTTTTTATTTATTTATTAAGGGCGCTCTGAAGAGATCATGGCTCCAAAGTGCTCTCCTCCAGAGCCACTCGCATTCCCACAAACCCAAACGCATAATTGATACGCTGCCTTATTCATGAGTATGTGTAAACCAGGGGGCGGGGCGGGGCCGGGCGGGCCGAGGCCGGCCGACCCGGTTTGTGATCCATTTAGCCGCGCGCTGGGCTGCATGCATGTATAACGCGGCGGCCCTTTTAAACTCATGCTGTAATTCTTGTCTGGCGCACGGACCGTGCGGAGCCGGTGGGGGAGGCGCCGCGCGCTGTAACTGCGACTGTGAGCGGCTCTACGGCACGGGACTGATGTATTTTTTAAGAGAGGAGACGGAGCAGCTTGTGCGCGAAGCAGTTGGTTTGTAGGACATACGTTGGAACACGACATGTGTGACAACCCGCGTAAAATATGATGGAGGCTTCACGGAATTACAACAGAAGCAGTGTGCAGGGGAATCACGTACACATACATGTACATACATACATACATACACGAACATAGTTTATCATGTTTAAAACACACATACATACACAAACAAAGTGTATCAGGATTAAAACACAGATACATACATGCATACATACACACAAACATATATAAAAACAGTGCTTCATGTTTAAAACACACACACACATTCATACACAAACACAGTGTATAATGTTCTGAAACACGCACGCACTTAAACAGTGCATCGCGTCTAACACACACACACACACACACACACACACACACACACACACACACACACACACACACACACACACACACACACACACACACACACACACACACACACACACACACACACACACACACACACACACACACACACACACACACAAAGTGTTTCATGTTTAAAACACACACACACAAACAAAGTGCATCTTGATTAAATCACAAATACACATATACATATATAAGCCTACTAGGGGTGTGATTAACTCCAATTTTGCATGGTCGAATAATCAGTGGGTGGTATGAACGAATAATCGATTATTCGATGTGTGCCGACATTCACAAAGGCAGTCATAGATCATCGGCAACGCAAAAAAACAACTAGGCCTACCTGCTAAGTAGTTCCTGTCAAATTGTCTGTTGTGAAAAATGCATTCAACTGTAATCAGAAAACGCGGTTATATGCTATAGACCCTATAGTATCTGTGGTATAAGGCTGGGACGAATTTCCAATTATAAATATGTACACTATGGGCCCTATTATAACGGTCTGAAACGCAAGTGAGAAGCGCCAAGCGCAAGTAGCTTTGTGGGCGGTCCTATGGCGATGTCGCTAGTTTACCGGCGCGAAAAATGACTCTTGCGCCCGGCGCATATCTAAAAAGGGTTGGTCTAAAGTAGCCTAATTAACCGTGGGTGTGGTTTGGGCGTAACGTGGAATAAACCAATGAGAGGGCCAGCTCCCATCCCCTTTAAGAGCCATGAGCGCATTGGTTATCTGACAAGTTGATATTTTGACAGCGCGTCTGCATGCGCATGAATTTCCAACTTAAAATGGCTGTTTATGGCCAAATAAAATGGCCTAATTCACACATGGAATAATGTTTTTTCTTCCACAATACTGAGTCCGTTAAAACAATGTTTTTCACGATCAAATACTCATCAATCCTAAAAGTTATGGGCATGTACGATGTCTGTGTCCAGAAAGCTGTGTTTTCTGTCCGGTGTTTGCAGATGCATTGATTTAAAAGTACAACTTATTACCGCTGTATCAGCTGTTCTTTCCCAAATAATTTCCCAAGAATGTGTGGCTAGATAGATGAGGGAAGCAAAGTGTATGCGCGAGGTGCACAAGCAACATTTTGCGCCCTTAAAATAGCATCTGAACAACGCGCCACTGACTTTAAACCAGGTATTTCCTGGTTTGTGGCGCAAGTGGTTTCTGAAACTGCAAAATAGCACCAGGGAACATTTGCGCCTGAACACGCCTCCTCCTTTCGCCGAACCGACCCTTGGAGCGCAAGATCAATCCCTAATTTACAGACGCGTGGTGTAGGAGGGAAAAGAACGCTCTGTGCCAGTTGCCAACTAGCAACGTCACATGCGCCAGTGATTAAGTCAATTGCGCCGGATGCAAGATGGGGCCCTTTATGTTGAAAGTTTAGACCGTCGCGAATCCCATTGAAACGAATGGCGCGGTGATTCAGTCTTCAAAACGAGAGCTAGAGTATCTGTTGTATAAAGGCTGGGATGAATTTCGAATTATAAATATGTACAATGCATAACGTTAGCTCTCTGGCTCATAGCCAAGTCGTAGCTAAGGTCCGTCCTATTTACTGGAGGAGTGAACAACGTTTCCGTTGCATAAGAACCTTACGGGAAGGTAATGATTGTTCCAGGTATTAGTCAAACCCTCAGGCGTTACCAGGGAAACAAAGTTATGGCTTGTGAAAAACCTTATATTTGAACAGGAAAAAAATTTAACGGCCCAAATGTTAAAAATTCATTTTGACCCTCGGGAACGAATAATCCAATACAATTCTGTACCATCCCAAATACATACATACATACATAAACACAGTTTATAATGTTTAAAACACACACACACACTCTGCCTTGTGTGTTTTAAACACTGCATTGTGTTTAAAGCATCATCACACGGGTTGATACAGGTTAGTCCTCAAACTCCTCTTTTGGATCACACAGTGAGTGTTGATGTGGTCGTCGACGTGAGCTGCAGCCCGCAGCGCGGCCCAAACCAGAACAAGGTCAACTAGAACCGATACTTAGACGCTGCAGAAACTATAGAGCCCTCCAGGCCATCCGCATTCCATCCACTGGCCTGCACACTCACGGCCAACTCCAGAACACTTAGAGGAGCGGACCAGCAGGGGAGAGGCTCTCAGGGGATTCATGGCTCTCTTTAGAAAGAGGATCCAGAGTGCATTAAGAGCCGGGGATGGACTCTGTATTTATAGGAACACGGAAAAACTGAATACTGAAAGTTCAGTTCTTCATGGTCGTCGACGGCAGGACATGAGGTCTGAACGCTGGCCTTCTGACGTGTGCACCATTTGTCCGAGGAAACCTGTCCGTGTTTCACTACATCCCCACTTTTAATTGGGATTAGCAGAGACGGAAGACAACAGCAGTGTGTGTGTGTGTGTGTGTGTGTGTGTGTGTGTGTGTGTGTTGCAGCTTGCGACCGGCTGTTGGGACCCCAGTGGCAGCCATTCAGGTGCCTGTTTTTATTAATTTATTAAGTAGAGAACACACCGACACGCCTTTTGTAATTGGCACCAGTCCTGTCGGCACAGAGCTAAAGGGATCCAAGACATCTGGTCATAGACATGCTTGCATTGTTGTTGCACGCACCAGCGATGTCACCGATGTGATCAAGCCCCGCTGTGAATCCTAAAATAAGATAAAACATGCATTTGATTGGAGCTGCATCTGAAGTTAGTGTACGTGGAGCCTTAATGTGTACGCTCCTCTTCCTGCTGCTCTGAGTCAAGCTGCTCTGTCAGGAGAGGCAGAGGCACGCTTCATACACAGCCCCACGTCTATCTCAAGCATGACGCACCGACTTCAGGGTTACCTCAGTACAGTTTGGACTTGTAGTTTGATCTTTAAATAGTATTTGTTTCTGTACTATGTTTTAGGGTGCTTATCATATTAGTTGTTATTTTATTAACGATTCAAATTTGAAATATGCGTTGTTTTCAATAAACATTCTTGAGAATATTTTTAATATTTTTAATTTATGGTGTAGGTGTAAGAAAGAAAGAAAGAAAGAAAGAAAGAAAGAAAGAAAGAAAGAAAGAAAGAAAGAAAGAAAGAAAGAAAGAAAGAAAGAAAGAAAGAAAGAAAGAAAGAAAGAAAGAAAGAAAAGAACGAGGGAGGAGAAGTACTCTGAAAGCTTGTTCATGGCAGCGAGAGTCTCAGTGACGTGACTTGTACCAAATGGTCCGGTACACATTGCTGCCTTGGAGATTGGCTCGCTTGCACGCAACGAAGAAACTGCCATTGGTTTTAAAACAAAGAGGCATTTTGATACTCAGCGGTTTAGTCTAAACAAAGGAGGAGAGGGCATAGCTAGAAGAATTTCAAAAGGGCAAGAATATTCCATTATCCTTTTTATTACCCAAGTTTGTGATTTTAGTTTTCTGTAAATTCTCGGGCCATTTGGTCAGAGATTGTTTTTTAGTCCCTCTACGTAATTCTGCGTGGGAGGGTTGTGTCATTGACAGAACACATTTTCATTAGTCATTGAACACAGAACGCAAGCATGCACATGGGAAAGAGAAATAATCATGGTTAAAAGGAGAATACATAATATAGGGACATTTCTTCGCTTTTTCTAAATATTTTATAACGCTTAACAATATCTATACCGAAATACATCCTGGTTTAAAAAAATACAAATTGGCACTTTATTTGTATTCTTTTTGATATCACTTGGTGATTTAACCGGTGGCATTGTTTGTGATTGAACGGGCCGATGTCGCTGACAAGTGAATCAAGCTCTTTGATTGGCAGCCACCCTGCCTTATTAAGCAGGGTTTCAGTGGAGCCTGTGTGGCCGGCTGCTAACTATTTTGCTCCGCATCCCGGGTGTTGATTTAAAACACTACAGAAGAGTAATACAGGAGCTTGACAGTCCCCAAGGTACAGCAGGGGCAGGAGTCTAGTGGTTTCAACCAGAGGATTCCTCCTTCCCCCTCCCTGCTCCCTCACTTTGACTTCAATTTGCTGTTGAAGTCATTTCTCTTGTCACTGCTGTCATTTTTTTCCTTTCTCTCTACAACAAAATGAATACAAATGAATGCAGGGGCTAAAATAAATCACATGCAGTGCAGTTTCCAGTGCAGGTCCTTGGTGGCCCTGGTGTGATTGTAGACAGTAATAACTCAACATATATACAGCATGCTGTTCATGTACAGTCCTGTCGCTGTCTGAAAACACTGCCTTCAGGGCTGGTGTCAGAAACCAAGAATAGAACCACCCCCCCCCCTCCAAAACCACGTAGCCCCCACACCACACGGCATCTTGTGGGCTGGGCTGATGGCCATGCACATTTCCATCTCAGATGGCCCCAAAGCCTGTCGGGGGAGCATGGGCTTTTGGGGCGAGAGGAGGAGCTATGAGATGTTCTACTGCCCTCCACTCTGCACTGAAGACCAGAGTAATGTCAGCTGCTTCTGTCAAATCCTCTCCAAATGTTGCTGTCATTTTTTATATTATCGTGTTATATGGTTTTTAGTTAATATATAAATGAATTGGAAGCTCATGCATTTCTCTTCTGTAGTGTTTTTAATGTTCTTACAATACCATGCGATTGCATTCACTCTGAGCATGGGTGGCCCCAAGAGGGAATCTAACCCCTTACCCTGTTAAAGGAGAACTTCAGGATTCCTCTACCTTCACCCTATTTTCTGATCATTTGAGGTCAAACAGACTAATGCAGACCTTTTTTTTTTTTTTTTTTTTAAATTGGTATAGTATTGAGCAAGAGCATTGGAGCCACAACCAGCGAAAAAGGTTTGCAATGTAATCCTTTGGGGCGATAGCACCCCACCAATGGACCTCCTCTAAAAGGGCTTGTTTTTACCACTGATAAGTCTGGATTATATTAAATCATTATGGAAATGGATCCGTCTTTTATGACTCAACTTAAGTTTCTTGCGACTGACTTGAGTCGTTGCAGCTAGAGAACGGAGGAAACATGAACAGATGGAGGGCAGAGGGAGTACAGAAGTTGTAGCTTAGTTTTGTCTCAAAAGGCTCAAAAGTATTGTCCTCATTAGTCTCTTAGACCTCAAGTGATCAGAGAATAGGTTCCAGGTTGATGAACCTCGAAATCCTCCTTTGACTGCAAAGGCTCCAACCATTGAGCTATAAGACCGACGAATCTTGTGTGTATTTCCCCAGTTACCTCTATGTCAATAAACATGTGACAGACCAGCACCCATGAAACACATTATGGCCTTATTGTGGTATCTCGGTCCTATCATCTCCTGAGCTGTTCCCACAGGTCAATATCAGAGGGGATTTAGGGAGGATTCAAAAGTGGTAAAGAGAGAGAGCAGACACAGCAACTAAGCAACCCCAAAAAAGGCTTCTCATTCAAAATTTTACATTTAGAGCGTTTAGCAGATGCTTTTATCCAAAGGGACTTAAAATAAGTACATTTGTCAGAAGAAGGAGAAACAACTATATATCGCTGTCGGTACAGTAAGGATGTTCATTGAACCAAGGGGCAAGCACTAACCATCGCTAGGTTAACCCATTCCCTGCACAACAGAGACAGCAAGGATAAGATGCTAGACGACTTAGTACTATTTTTTAAGTGCCATGAGGTACAACATACAATAGGTACATAATTCTCTGCTTTCTCCTCTGTTTCTCCACCATTGAAAAGGGTTGAACTTCAGGCACCTGTGATTGACAATGAAGAATGATGATGGCCCAAACTGATCTGGAAGAGATCGAACCAGGGTCACTGCGATCAGGACTAAGCCTGAATGCCGTAATGATTGAAGACAATCACAGCAGTCTTCAATCTAAACGCTCTCGTACAGGGGCAGGTGCAGTCGACTCGGGCACATACTCTCACCGTGCATTCCCCTCGCTAATAGCTGACGGATGGCCACGTCATTTCTAACTAATTACATTCAAATAATCGTTCTCGAATCTGAACTATTTCACCTTCAAATATGGTTCACCGTGCTACACAAATTAAGATATCGTAACATGTGAATCATCGGGCAGTGAGGTGAGAAATATCAGCCATGTGGAAGTTAACGGTTTAATAATCACAGGGCAAACGCCCCCTCATCACTCTGGTGGACCAATACCCCTTGGCTTGTGATTGGTTATTGGCAGGGCGATTAGTCTCCCTGGAGACTCCCTAAGTTCAGGGGAGCCAATCACCTCCCTCATGAATATTGAATTGGACACAATGGCAGTTAGGAGGTAACCTTCAGCACATAGACACATACACACAACGTGTGTGTGTGTGTGTGTGTGTGTGTGTGTGTGTGTTTTTTAAGAAATTTGCCAACCACATCCGATACAGAAAGAATAGCGGTTTAAAAAGTAGTCACACACTAGAACGACTGAGGAACAGGTGGTGACTGTGGTACAATGTGATGTAAACATGGATGATTCCTTCGTACAGGATGGGGGGGGTGCAGTCTCGGGTCGCAGCTATAAAAAGGTCTATAACCATCATCTATCAATATTCACTTTATTGTCGTTGCCTCACTGTATTTCTAGGTAAATTGTTTGTTTTCCTTGCAGGAAATATGATGAAGATAAAGAATGCAATCAACGAAACAATGAACAAGAACAGAGTATTGGATATGGTTTGTGGCTCCCTAAAAAGTTTGTACCTCACTTCCAACTTCCTCACTCCTCCATCTCAAGCTCTTCTCTCCTCCCCCGCCCCCCAGTCCATTGACACCAGCAAATGCTCATCTCGTTTGAAGTCTGTTTCATCCTCCTTCAAATATTAACGCTCCGACTCAGACCCAAGGTACAGCGCCACCTCTGGTTAAACCCGGGACTTAACTTTCTCATTTTCTCATTGGCTCAAATGAGTCCTACGTATATTTACCAATATCAATGGTTTGTACCCTCTCCGAAATGAAAGCATTGACTTTTGAAGACATTTTGCCAGTGAACTTGGCTCACCACCGAGTCCGGGCCGCAGACGGTTGTCGTAGCCGTCCAGCAGTCTGTCGAGTATTCTTGTGAACAGGGTGATGTTGTTTTTGAAGGCCTCAGCTGCGGAGTCACCCTG
>NC_082391.1:5056145-5071145 GCF_031168955.1 Gadus macrocephalus | reverse complement strand
TTCACCAGTTTCGATCTAAGTCATTGTTGTTGTCTTATTATGCTTTCATAGATGAGCCTAAATGTAGGCACAGGGTGACATGCATCCGGTTCTGTGTTTCCAAAAGTGTAATAAAGATGTCGGCTACAATGCTATGCAAAACAATATCGGGAGGAGGACATGTGGCAATAGCATAAACACTGCATCCTTGGTACATTCACATTCAAGCAAGTGAACGAGATTGTAAAGCTAATAGAATAACGGGGGCGTCATGACCTAAGCAAAGCTATTTCTGCTGCAGAACTCCTCCTTTTTCTCAGGTTTAAAAAATAATTGAGTAAACCCAGTGACTCTAACTTTACTTCCACTAGGGGAGGGTCTATGGCCGCTCTCACATGTCTGGCCAATCACATTCATGATGGGTGTGATCCCTTTATCTACTCGGGCACCATCAGGAAATACTGTGGACCCAATGCACCCCAGGGAGATGGTGGAGGAAATTATGGAAATGGTTGCATGGAGATATACAGTAAAATAGAAATGATGAAACCACATTATAAAATATAATATGTATTTATGTTTTTTTCTCTCTCTCTATCCCTCTCTCTCTCTCTCTCTCTCTCTCTCTCTCTCTCTCTCTCTCTCTCTCTCTCTCTCTCTCTCTCTCTCTCTCTCTCTCTCTCTCTGTCTCTATGCGAAAGAGCTTCATGCTTATGAAAGCAACACTGTTAGAAAAACTGAAATCAGGATCACAAAATCACAAAATCAATCAAAAAACACATTTTCTATTGACAGTGAGGATAGTTTTCCGAAAGGGAAAATTTTTGTAGGCCGGTCTGAGTCTGTGCCTTTTATGTGTCCACCTTAATCAAGGACCGAATGGAAATTGCTCTTGCAATTGTTCATCTCTGTAGGCGATGGATAATGACCACTGGACATTTCAGCAAAACACACGTAATTGAAATATTGGAGTTGGAGGAGGAAGGTCGCAGCAGGCCATTTTGATTATCTCGTAGCAATAAGCAACATACCGGATTCATTAATGAGTTTTGAGAATACAGATCACATCACATCATAAAGATGATGTGGGCCCCATGCTATCTAAAACAATATGGTGAGGAAGACTTGGAGAGGATAGCATAAACACTGCATCCTTGTTACGTTTACATTTACATTAAAGCAAAAGAACGGGTAGATTAAAAAGATAAAGCAATAACGTGGGCATCATGACCTCGGCGGAGCTATTTCTGTCGCTAAACTTCTCCTCGCTGGCAGTTGTTAATTTCTCTCAGGTTTCCAAGGAGACGAAGCCATCTGTGACTCTCACACAGCGCCACGTTTTGCGGTTCAAATTGCCTGGGCTATATTTAGGGCAGAGATTCTCTACAATAAATATGTATTGGAAAATTCCCCCCATTTGTTGCAGGCCAAGTTGGACGGCATCCTGGCAGGGGGCTCTAGAGAGAGGAGAGTCGTCCCCCCCCCCCCCCCCCCCCCCCCACAGGGAGACCAGATATTGGCCCCCGATGGGACGTTGGGGAATCCCCCACAATGCAATAATGCAATGGGAAGAAAAACAAGCAATGTTACACCGGGGACTACAGAGGCAAATTCAAAAGTGATGAAAAAGAAGAATCTTGTGGGTTGTTAACGTGATCTGTCATATAATTTATTATTGTCCACTGAAATCGTCAGTCTTCTAAAGAAATGTTAACATCTAATTGTATTGCACACATGAAACAATAGCCTGTCTATATTATGGAGGCTATGTGTAGGCCTACTATGTGTCAGCCTTATAGATTTTTTAGGCAGCAAATATATTTTTGCAGGCCTTACGCCTACAATTTTCAGGTTGTTTCATGTATTATTTCCTATTTTCCTCCTTAACTGAGACTGTATGGTCATGTAAGCAACGTTATTTCAACAGACTGGTGCTTTACATCTTTAGATCCACTAGGTGGCGTCCTACTAAAACAGTTAGCTTCTAATAATAAAAAGCTTCAAGCTAAGAAACGTTGACAATAGATTTTTGGTGCTTATATGCAATGGAGCTTGTGGATTTGTACAACTACATACACATGTATGTAGTTGTACATCGGTGATAGAGGCCGTATCACTGTTTAAGTGCAAGGAGAGTAAGGTGTTATTGCACTTTTATGCCAATACTATAATATGTTGCATGGTAATTGGACTGCATTTATGTTTTTCTACCTGTGGCCGGTCAAAGTGCTTTACAATTAGCTCTGCACATTCACCCATTCATACAAACAAGTTAATATACTGTATCAGCGACGGCGGGGTCATCTGTCAGAACCAGGGAGTTAGTGCCTTCCTCAGGGGCCCCCTCACAGGGACCCACATGAACCCCGAGATTTGTTCACTCCGGCAGAAGTATCATTTTTTCAGGAATCTTTTTAAAGCCATTTTCCTCTCTTCCAGTTTTTGTTCTTAGTTGTAACCATGGTTGAATGTGTTTGCTAGTATCCTGGTCTCTCTCTCGTAAAATAGTTTGTGAATCTCAATGGGACCTACCTGGTGGAACAAATATGTAAATAAAAACATTTTAACTTCTATCAATCATCCTTCCACAACATACTAGGGCATAAACTGTTCATACTAGACATGCTCTACAAGGGATCCAATATCTACATGATGACTTGAAACCCCATAAAGGACGTGTTGAACATATGCGTTAATGATGTAAATTAGCACCACTAGTGGGCAGTATACACCTCCAGTCGGAATCAGTCACCCCACCCAAGGTAACGGGTTGTCTAAAGACAGCAGCCTTCGGTTCCGGAAGTCAACAGAATGATCATGATGACATTCCGCTTTCTTGTCCTTTGCATAGAAAGAAGTGAATTTAAATGGATTGTCACAATGTCAAAACTCAACGCTGTAGTAAAGCTGGACATATGATGCTATTGTTGTCATCGTTTTCATTTCATGCAAACAAAACATTTCTTTTATTATTATAGCTCTACTATGTTTCATTACTATAACTATATAATTATAGTAGCATGTTGGAGGTTTTGTGTTTGGCATGTCGTCAAACCTATATATGAATAAATGATAACATTATTTCCTATAGTATCAAAGCAGTTGTAAGAGACATAGCTGCGTATTGACCAGCATGTTGATCAGTCTTGTAAACTGGATTATTTCACTGGATTAATGGGAAAAAACTCACAGGACTGATTCTGGGTGAACATACAGCAGATTGCCAGAGAAAAGGTTCATACAAATAAATGGAAATATTTTAGTGATCAATGACACCAAGGGGTCACTGATGTTATTGGATAAAATAATGTTTTAAAGATGTTTTACAGCATAGTTTAAATGTCCACTTTGGTTGGCCTATAATGTCGTTACATTTCCCTGTGCATCTTCAACACTAGAATCAAACCTACTTAATCATATACAGTCTCAGCAATCAGATAAACTTGAGACTAACCCGGACACCAACGTCCGGAGACAATGTGTCCGAAAAGGTTTCAAAATCAAACCTGTGTTTTACACCGACCACTGTATAATCACTATTGTTAAAAAATAGTTTTTAAAGTAGCTGACAAAGTATTGAATCATTATAATCCACATAAACATTGAGATCCCATAATTTAAGTCACTGTACGAAAAAGGTCCAGATGCATTTTTGTGTTTGTGTTTTTATGTGGTCTCTTGAAAAAATATATTTCTTAGGTAATCAAGGTTTCTGTGACTTCTTTGGCAAAAACACAGAGCCTAGCCGGTGTTAGGGTGTCAGAGTGTGAGACTTGCGTGTGTGTGTGTGTGTGTGTGTGTGTGTGTGTGTGTGTGTGTGTGTGTGTGTGTGTGTGTGTGTGTGTGTGTGTGTGTGTGTGTGTGTGTGTGTGTGTGTGTGTGTGTGTGTGTGTGTGTGTGTGTGTGTGTGTGTGTTAGTGTGTTTGTGCGATGAAACGACAAGGAGAGCTCTGCTCGGCCTCACCGCCAGAGGGCGCCACCGGACAGCTCCTATCATCCCTATCCCAATCGCTATCGAGGCAGAGACACACACGTAAGCTATATAAAGACACTTTTCAAATAGCTGTGCATTATTTGCACCTACACAAATGACTGTTTAGTTCCGCTGTCCTTAAGCAGGCCCACAAGGCACATCTATTTCACCGCAGTGTGTTCTGCGGCAAATGATGCAATGCATGTAAAACAGCAGCGGTGGCGGAGGAGTAACGACAGGCAGGGAGATAAAGAGAGACTGAAGTAGATATATGTGACAGAGCAAGCCCGTAATGACACCCAAAATCAATTTCACACACGGCTGCCTTCCGGGAGAGGTGAGCGGCAGCAGGAGTGCGCCGCCCTGCCAATCATCCGACGTGCCGGTCGCGCTCCGCCGTCGTGGCGAAGTTAACCTCGTGTTACTAAACGGAGCTAGGCGCAGGAAATGGGGAACGACAACCACGACAACACGTGGATGACATGGCTCTTAGAGCGGGAAACAAGCCTGTCGCCGACGCGGTGAACCACCACCCCCGCTGGGCAGAGGCACAGGCTTGGGCTCCACCAGTGGGTCCCCACATAGTCTCCACATAGATGACACCTCTGTGGAACCAGTCCATTGGCTGCACTGTGTGGGTTCAATATGAAGCAAACACTTGTTAAGATGGAGAATGTAGGTCATGTCGAGCAGAAGTAGGCCTGTCAGAATCCTAGGCCTGCTGCTAACCTCATTCGGTTAAAGCTACTCTGTCTGGGCTCTGCGGTCGCCATCACCGGTCGCCAACGCGACGCCGCTAGCATTGAACAGGATGTTTCAATATTCTAATGAGATACACTGCAGAAAAAAACAAACGCATTTTAAGCCAGAGCCGTACTTCAGCTGAACAGAAGGTTGGTATCACCATCTGTGTCCGTCCGTCCCCCCCCACCCCCCCCACACCAGGACAGCCCATGAGTCTATGAGTACATGCTGATCCACTCCAGTCTTTTTCTCTTTTATTGCACATGCCAACATCATCAAGAGAAACTGCTCACTTGTGTATGTATCCGTCTCAATCATCGGATAACTTAACAGTATTGGCTTCTGATTCTCGCTAGATTCTCTCGATAGATTTCCAAGTTTCCAATCACTTTTTTCATTGATTTCCCAAACGTTGCTCATGAAGCAGCCCCTGATATAGTTTATTATTTTGAGTGGAAATTGTTTTTATTAAAATAAACAACGTTTGTTGTGTTATGTACACCGTCCATTAGGGTCACCATGCATATTGGGAGTATGGCTTTAAACATCGCTGCAGGTCCCACTCAAAGATTTGGCATGACAACATCTGTTTGTGTGGGTGTGGATGTTTGTATGGGTGTGTCTGTGTGTGTGTCTGTGTGTGTGTGTGTGTGTGTGTGTGTGTGTGTGTGTGTGTGTGTGTGTGTGTGTGTGTGTGTGTGTGTGTGTGTGTGTGTGTGTGTGTGTGTGTGTGTGTGTGTGTGTTTGGGGGGGGGGTGGGGGGATGTGTGTAAATGCATGTATTAACAAACAATTTAATATAATCAATGATAAACTAAGTAATGCCATCCTGCCATTTTCTAGGCCTACTTTTAGGTACTCTGTGCTCTAAATAATATGACTATTGTACTGCTTGTCTCTCCAAAGTGAAGTTTTGAGCCAATAAATAGTTTTCAACCCCTAGCCCACAACCAACGTACCAAAACAACACAGCCAATATGATTATAATTCTCTATGACTATGACTTTTTAAGTATAAATGCTTTAATCTTAACTAATCAACCGGTCTACATAACCTCTCTACACGACGTTCTCCGGTCCTTGTGTAGTCGGAGCTCCTCCTCCCACGATACAAAAGATAAGAAACAGAGCCATGCTTATCCCCGCAGGGCCCCGGGGGGGGGGGGGGCTTGAGGAGGTCTCTAGGGCCCCAACTACAAGGAGCCCAGTGGGGCACCTGGAGGGAGTCTCTGAGGGCCCGGTCACAAGGACCCCAGTAGGAAGAGAGCTAGGGGCAGTGTGTTATTCCAGGTGTTGTGTTCGGAGGTCCAGGCAGTGTTTCTGTCCAGGCCTGTATGTCCCTCATGCTTGTTACAGACGTCAATTATAGTCACCGCGAGTGAACCGCGCTTCAAACAGAAGATGGCGTCCTCGCCAGGGCAGTTCCCTCAACGTCTCGCGGTGGAATGGCGTTCACCGCATCCCGCCGACCACAAACTCTACGCTTTTCCTGAACAACCGGCTCGGGAAAAGAACAACGGCGTCCCGATGGTGTGCTCTCTGGAGTACCTCGTCCAGCACGGTTCCATCCCCTGTTCCCAGAGGAGCTCAGCAACGATCCATAGAACAATAATCCGCGAGGTTCTCCCCTCCGATTGACGGTTCTCCGCCCCTGCGTCCCGCCGACAGGAGAACGCCCCTCCCTCACCCTCCGGCGGCCACCGCCGTGTCCTTGGACAGGTACACCACCCAGTACACCATGTTGAAGGCGCCGAAGGACACGGGGAACAGGATGCGGGCGTACTTGTCGATCTTGCTGGTGCCGCCCATGCCGGCGGCCGAGGGCTGGGAGCAGGGCGACTGCTTGGGCTCCTTGCGGGTGGCCTGGACGCGCTCCAGCCGGGGTCCCAGCAGGTGCTGCAGCGAGGAGGACGCCGCCGCCGCCGCCGCCGCCTGCTGCTTGGAGGGCGTCTCCGCCGTCACGTCGGGCGCGGCGGCCCGGGCGGGGGCAGGGGCGGGCTGGGCGGTCCGCATCACCAGCTGCACCGAGGAGGAGGCCGCGCTGATCTGGCCCTCCGACTTGGGGCTGGATCCCCGGGACAGGGTGGACGAGCTGCCGTCGAGGCCCGCCGCCGCTGCGTGGGCGGGGGTTGCCCGGGAGCGGGCCCGCCCTCCCGCCCCGCCCGGAAGGGAGTGGGGGCCGGGCCGGGGCCCGTGGACGTCCTGCTGGGAGGCGTAGTTCATCCTCTTCCTCAGGTTACCGTTGGAGTCGCGGTTCTGGGGGGAGGGAGAAGGAGGGAGGGGGAGGGAGGAGGAGGGGGAGGAGGAGGGAGGAGGAGGAGGAGGAGGGGTGAGGAGGAGGGAGGAGGAGGAGGAGGGGGGAGGAGGAGCGGGAGGGGGGGAGGAGGAGGAGTGTGTGAGAGATGATGGCTGGTTGACGCAGCCTCACCTGGCGCGAGTCAGTCTGATTAGATTCTGGGGCTGGATGAGGCCGCACACCTGTTGCACACTAAGTAATCAGTGTGCAACAGGTTAAACCAGCCATCACCACACAGAGATTGTTTCCCAATGTGAAGGAAGCATGCTCGATGGCCGCCTGTTTAAGGACGCTACGTCATAGAACGCCGACAAGCACTGTTCCAATGTTGAGAAAACTCGGAAATTCGCGCCCTTTACGCGTCCTTCGGTTTTGAACAAGGTAAATTACCCACAATCCTTTGCGTCCACACGCTGCGCGGGGTATTTAAAAATGATTTAAATAGTTATTTGAACGTTTTCAGAAGTATTTTGTGCCTTATTGCTTTTTATAGATTCATCATGTAAATGCAAAAAATTAAGCTTAAAGACCTGTGTGATTTTACGTATTTGCAACGTAATGATATGCCTTATTTTGAATTGATTGATGGATTTTAATATTAACGTAGCTGGTGTTTTCAGCAAACTACTGTCGCTGATAACAATATCAACAATCAAAATACTGAAATATTTACCACTGGAGCAGGATTAAAAATCGGAAGCAGAAGCGCTTCCACACTAGCAAGTCGCTCAAAACACACGACTCGCGTGTTCTAGCAAGGCTGCAGCCTTCACTTTGGGAAACAGCCAGACTATGGAAGATGAGATAAATGAATAATTGTATTCTTCCATCTGCGCATATTGAAGAAACACTCTGCATGGCGACGTGGAGCATCAGGTATTCTGTCATTGTCTACAGACTTTTACAGTCACCTAGGTGGGGCCCAGTTCAAGTCACCTAGGTGGAGCCCAGTTCAAGTCACCTAGGTGGAGCCCAGTTGAAGCCACCTAGGTGGAGCCCAGTTAAAGTCACTGAGGCGGAGCCCAGTTCAAGTCACCTAGGTGGAGCCCAGTTGAAGCCACCTAGGTGGAGCCCAGTTAAAGTCACCGAGGTGGAGCCCAGTTCAAGTCACCTAGGTGGAGGCCAGTTGAAGCCACCTTGGTGGCGTGGTGCATCGGCTGTGCAACAGAGTAGTTATCATGTTTCTTGATGGACTAATGGATATTTAGAGACACAGTATAAATAGTAAGTTATACCTGTATGTGGAAGTGTTTCTTCTTACGGGTTGTAGATGAGAGGTCATTTTGTGACCTCACAGATTCATACAGGGCCATCATGGCAACATCTATTCGGAAAACGTGGAGGAATGCCAATGTTCATCTACAGATCCCAGCACTAGCCATGATAACATATATACATGGGGATAGACATATAGTGTAAGAATATTTTAAAGGTTTAAATATAGTTTTTAAACCACATATTTACAATTCATTCCATCACCTACGACGAGCATGACGGTTTGTCTCAGGCTTTGGATTGTCCTCAAACTCACGGAGTGAATAATCACTGATTGACACCATATGAATTGTGCCTTGGCTCCTCTCCACTAACACCATCTGACGTGAGCAACACTCTCCGCCTTAAGTCTCTGACAGCCTCTGCACAAAACAAACGAGGAGCTGAAGAGCCTGCTGCCACTCCATAAGTCCGCGGACTCAGAAGATCATATGGCAAATGGTCTGCATTTATACAGCGCGTTTTCTTCTAACCGTTGGCCACTCAAAGCGCTTTACAATAGTGTATGATAATATACTCACCCATTCATGCACACATTGACACAGACGGCGGAGTCCACCATGCAAGGCGACAGCCAGCTCGTCAGGAGAAGTAAGGGTGAGGTGCCTTGCTCAGGGACACCTCGACACTCAGCGCCAGGAGGAGCCGGGGATCGAACCAGCAACCTTGCCGTTACCAGCCCACCCGCCCGTGTAGGGGGGGGGAACATATAGCGGAGGGGCGTTGGGAACGTATGGAGCGCGTCACACACGGATCTGATCCCAGATCAGGACCCTGCTGGAGGCGTGCCGCGCAGACGTCACTTAGCGGGGATTTCACTCGTTCTGGGCTTAAGACAGAGCGTAAGAGCAGCGGCGGCGGCGGCGGCGGAGCCCGTGGTAACGGCAGCGCGGTGCCACAGGGGGGCTTATCCCCGGAGCTGGTGTTTCTCAACCAGAGACGGTGCAATGGAGCTACCGTCCCATTGGCAGGAATAATCCACACACACACACGCACACGCACACGCACACGCACACACACAGCTAGCTACACATACACCCACACCTGTCTCCCATTCACAAACTCACACACACACACAGACTCACAGCTACACACACACACACCCCTGTCCCCCCATTCACACACACACACACACACACACACGCACACATATATCCATACATATACACACACATACACACACACACACACACACACACACACACACACACACACACACAATCCCGCTCCCCACGCACCGCTGTCCCACCATCGATCCTATTGGATGGTCCCGTGTGCGCAGGGGTGTGCTCGCTGGTGGCCGCGCTGGGGGGGCCAACGCCCCTGATGCCTCACACAGCGGCGGGAAGAGAGGCAGAGCTCTGGGGCGGTGTGACACTCTCTAACCCCGGGGGGGCAAGCCCTTCAGAAAGGCTTCAAAAGGGCCAGAGCTCACGAGGAAGAGTAGTAATCCGCACACACACACACACACACACACACACACACACACACACACACACACACACACACACACACACACACACACCGGCATTAACCCACCAACCCCTTGTCCCACACACACACCCACGCACACACACTGACACACACACCTGAACACACACACATACACACACACAAACACACACGCCGACACATCCGTCCACACTCTCACGCACATGCTGGGACGAGAAACGGTAACGCCGCCATAGCGACTCTCTGAGACAACCCGTACAGATGTACCCGGGCTGTGTTGCCTTGGCAACATGCTAATCCACCAAAGTGCGGTTGTCACTAAACTGCAGTCAAGCCCGATTACTCCACACTAGGGTTTGAACTGGGAGGCAACTTAGAGTCATCCGACTGACATAAGCCTTGCATGGTTTCATCAACACTGATCAATTATCCGTTTAAAAATAAGCCCAATGTGCAGCGCGAACAGACTCTTACACTCACAATGTTTCACAATGTGTTTTTACACAACAGGCCCACCGTAGTGACTGTCTACCCCAACCTAGAGATCAACAGTACCACCCGGATCTAGACCAGAGTCCACCTGGTAGACCGGGTGTGTGGACTGAACAGAAGGCCAACAACATCAAGTGGTCTATGAGGTAGCTTTCCATTACGGAGCTTGTGATGTGAACATTTACATTTAGCAGACGGTTTTATCCAAAGCGACTTAAAACTGTGTATAAACACATTCACACACCGGCGAAGGAGTCAACCACGCAAGGAGACGGCCGGCTCTCCTTGAGCAGATCTTCGCTGTCTGTGTAGGGATCGAACTAGCAACCTACCGGTTACAAGACAACCTGCTCTACCTCCTGAGCTAAGCCGACCGACATATTAAACACAACCCAACCCAACACAACCCAACACAACACAACACAACACCACACAACTCAACTCAACTCAACTCAACACAACTCAACACAACTCAACACAACCTAACACAACGCCACAACAGACATGAAGGCGCCACGCTGACCTGCAGGGCGCCGGCCCCCTCCGGCTCCAGGGTCCGGACCGGGGTGCTCTGGGGGACGGGGGGGGGGCAGCGCGCGGCCTTCTTCTTGCCCTCCTGCGTGGCGTTGGTGAAGTAGTTGACGGCGGCGAACTCGATGAGGGCGGAGAAGACGAAGGCGAAGCAGACGGCGATGAACCAGTCCATGGCGGTGGCGTAGGACACCTTGGGCAGCGAGTGGCGCGCGCTGATGCTGAGCGTGGTCATGGTGAGCACCGTGGTGATGCCTGGGGCCGGAGGGAGACGGAAACCAGTCGGGATAATGGTGGGAACAGACCAAGAATAAAAGGATACGGCTTTAGGGTAAATAATTGCATTTGGAGGTTCTACTAGAAGAGGGTTACACGGCTGTATGCCACTTATTATTCTCACAATGTTCATTTCTGCAAAAAACAATTTCAGCCTCTTCCAAAAAACGTTGCACTCTGTTGTGATTCGTCGAACGCTTTGCGCTTGTGTCGGCAAATTCATCCCCCCAAGAAGTTGTAAACATTGCGTGTAGCCGGGAGGCGGGACTTCTGCACTTCAGCACCGCCCACTGCATAGTCTACGACGTCATATAACAGTCTAAAGCAAAGGGAAAAGTCGAAAAAGCGTGATATCACCCCTTTAAGTGTATAAATCAACACTCTGTTTTGACCTATAGGTCTATTTGCTGTGAATCGTGATTACAGTCCATTGAACAGGTGATCATCATGTTCCAGCTTAATCAAGGGAAACCTTCTCGTTGAATAGTACTAACATCACATAATAATGTTATCTCAATAAGATATTATATGACATTTACACAGCCTGATATTTAGTTATTTTGTTTAAATCAGAATTTATTCAAATATATTTATATTATTGTAACAACACATCTGTTACTACTTTAATTGAGTATGTCAATGCACTCTTCAGTATACTTATATTGTTTGCTACATATTGTACTCATCAGACCCGGCAGTAAAATAGGTCCCCAGTGTTTACGCTCAGAGGTTAACTCTCTTCAACCGTCTGAGCGTCTGAGGTTATCACTGTTCTAAGTAGAGTGTTCTCCTACTGCGACCTGAATTACTATAATTTAAATGACTAAAATAATTACTATAGTACATTGAACATGTCTCTTTATGATACATTCTGTGTATATTTCCATTGTAATCATTCAATAAATAATAGCCGCCACATTCACATTCACATTCATCTCTTTGCCTAAAAGATTTAACACAAGGCACTCTGAAATGAGCACATATATAATGGAGCATACTGCTCTAAAAGCAAAACAAAGAAGTCTGTTTGTGCTTAAATGTGTATTCAATCATGTGTGTAATACCAAAATAAGGAGGGATGTTGCACGCAACAAAAGAACGCTGCTAACTATTATTAGAACCGCCATTAGCATGTCGAATTGATGACATACTTGGGATGTTAGCCTAAAATGGCCACCTATTAAAAAGGAAATGTCTCCTCTGGTTCAGAATTAGCCCCAAAATGATCATTGGGATGGTCCATTTGAGGCAGGCCATACCCTGGGGCATGGGGCTATGCTTTTTGCAATGCTACCCAAATTAAATTCTTAGACAAAAAAGCGAACTCAAAGTCATTTCAAGCTTAATAATGTACTCACTGACTTTGGAAATTTGTCGAGACAAATCTAGATTTGCAGAAATATTTAAGACAAATAGCTGTCAAATAATCTCTGTTGCAGAATCCTGAAGTTATCACCTGCACTCAGAGCACAGAGCCGCCTGCCACTCAGAAGCAGCTGAATGTCATCTGTAGGTGAGCCCTGGCTCAGGGCATTGGACTTAAATAGAATGGTAACCTCTATTATCCAGTCAGTCATCTGCATGGTTGTACTGGTAAAGTGTGTTATTCCTTCAATGTGTGTGGTTTATCAGTGTCGGAAAGAGGTGTGTCAAACGGCCACTCAAAATGGACCATGACTAAGAAAATGTTTTTGTCCGCTTCCATCTCTTTCTAAATCCACTTGTTCAAAGAAAAACAGGGCCAAAATTATATCAGAAATCAAAGCTATGGCAGCCATTTCACTTCAAAATACAACTCCATTGTAGGGAAATCTTAGACAATATAAACTATCTCTCTCTCTCTCTCTCTCTCTCTCTCTCTCTCTCTCTCTCTCTCTCTCTCTCTCTCTCGCACACTATCTCTCTCTGTCTGTCAATTAAATTACCAATTTCAAGGTGCTATATTCAGCAAGACACAATTAGAGATTTTGCAGAAGGAAAATGTGCAACAACAACATGTACCGACACCAAGCAGCTACAGCAGCAAATATTACAGCAGCATCAACCACAGCAACCTCAGACCCTGTCCCGTGCCTCCGTAGGGACGTCTGTCTGTCTGTCTGTCTGTCTGTCTGTCTGTCTGTCTGTCTGTCTGTCTGTCTGTCTGTCTGTCTGTCTGTCTGTCTGTCTGTCTGTCTGTCTGTCTGTCTGTCTGTCTGTCTGTCTGTCTGTCTGTCTCCACCTCCGACTCTAGCCCTAGGAGGTCAGAGAGCCGTACGTACCGAACACAGTCCGCGCCGGCACCGACTCCTTGTTGATCCAGAAGGACACCTGGGAGAGGATGACTGTCATGATGCAGGGGATGTACGTCTGGATCATGAAGTAGCCCATCTTCCTCTTGAGGTGGAAGTGAACCGTCATCACCACGTACTCACCTGCAGGAGCACATTAAGTGGTTCTTAATGATGATTGAAGCTACGGTTAAAACAGATCACACAAGCAGAAACACTAACACACACAACATGACACAACATGACACACTTACTTAAAGCAGATTATAATCTATTTTTAAATGTCTTTTTTCAAGGTGCTTTCATTTATATTTTCCATGAAACTGAATAAATGATTGTGGTCCATTTATTTTATGTTCAGTAATAACAGTAATTATTTTGCTGCTGCTTAATTTATTACAATCCTTTTTAATTGATTCTAATCATCCTTCAATAAGTCTAATCAGTGGAATTAGCATTTAATAGGCAGTCTTGACTATCTGAGCCCAAGAGATCGACCTTGAAAACTTGATTCAATCATCTGTTGTTTGACTGTTGGAGAATCAAAAGGTGCAATGTTCAAATAAGAAATGATCAAATTATGTGCTTAAGAATTAATTTGTTAAGACTATCCAATAAGATGGTTTCCCCGGTGGTAAGAGCTTTGCCCATACTGAGAACCAGTGGATGCAGAGCTATGCCTCTTGGCCACTTGGCCATTTAGCAACCAGAAATGGACACCAGCGGAATGTTTCAACCACGTTAAGCAAAACAATACAGCAAACCGCTGAAAGTCGAGCAGTTACTCCTGTCCCACACCACCCCTCAGCTAGTCTGTTCTAGAAACAACTTAAATGAGGCAGGAAGTGGACACGCTGGGAGTGGCCTCACCCGTGATGGATTTAATGGTTTCACTGGAGACGGTGTGCCAGTGAGGTCATACTGGACCAGACTGGACGACTCTGGGGGGACTTCCACCGAGTGCTCAGGTCCTTTGGTCCATGTGTAGATCACCTCTGTCTTAGGGTATGCATCTGGGGTCAGATATGGAGACCATCGTTATTTCATTCTGTATTGAAGGTATTGTTTCTGCACACACGATTCCAGTTTAAGATTAAGCTAATATTTTGTATCTCTGATGTGGTGGATGCAAATATTCATTAAAAGCAGTCATTTATGATATGTATATTGGTTTCAGCCGTTACTATCGACCACTTATATTAGAATACAGTTGGATTTTTTCCTTAGCGGCCATTTCCAAATAATAATAATAATAATAGTTATCCCCTGCCTCATGGATATTCATTTCATTTTCTTCATCAATTTTGTATTTGTTTATTCATTTGCTTACCAGAACATTTTAAAGTATCAAAAAACGAATATTTTCACAAATTATTCTTCACTTTAGGATGGAACGATCTGGAAAGATTAAAATGTTCTATCTTAGTGTTTTCTGTAATGGGGGCGGGGGGGGGGGGGGGCTGTTGTTTCTGCTTGTCACTCCCGTTGGGGCTCGGCCGCGGCTCACTACCAAGGGCTGGGGAGAGGGGAATGGATGGGGTGTGTCATGGAGTGGAACGCCATGCCGGAGCACACTGGTCCAGATGGAGAGGGGAGGGAGGGAGGGAGAGAGAGAGAGAGAGAGAGAGAGAGAGAGAGAGAGAGAGAGAGAGAGAGAGAGAGAGAGAGAGAGAGAGAGAGAGAGAGAGAGAGAGAGAGAGAGTGAGAGAGAGA